>NC_046154.1:255933115-256150615 GCF_011064425.1 Rattus rattus
TTTGGGTGGCTCTTAGCTCTTGGCAACCACGAACAACTCCAGTGTTGGGATTGTAGGTGTGGATTGCCATGCCTAACCTTTTACATGGGGGTGGAGGATTCTGATTCAGGTACTCTTGCATGGTGGGCACTTTGCTGATCCAACATCTTCCTATCTCCATTCGAAGTTTTAGTAGCTTTGGAATTTGATGTAGCCACATGATTCAGTAATTGTTATGGATGTGTGTCACCATCTGGGAATGGCAAGTTTTGCATTTCCTTTCCCAGCTAAGAATCTCTCCCTATCCCTTTGCTTCTCTGTGTCTTGCCTCCTGGCAGCAGCTGGGAACTCCAGGGCATATGGAGAGCAATGGTGGAAGCAGATCTCCTTGAGTTGTTCCACATCTCACATAGAAATACTTTCTCTTCACTCTCAAGTATGTTGGCTACTTTGAAAGGCTGTATTTGGTGGTGGTCTGAGTGTTAGCTACAGTTACTGCAGTAGTTCTGTGAACAGAACCCAGAGTGTCCTGCACACCAGGCAAGAACTCGACAATTGAGCTACACATCTAGCCTGGTGCCACGTTTGATAGGGTTCTTTTCTGGTTTTGGTTTGCAGAATTAGTATCACAAGTGGGTGCTAAGTTGTACTATTTGACCTTTGACATATATAGAGAAGAAGATATCAGCCCCCATATCCCACTGGCCTGATGACATTTGTTTTCTAAAAATATTTAATTTTTATTATTTTAATTGTGTGTGTACATGAACATGTGTATACATGAGTATGTATGTGTATATATGCGTGTGTGTATGCGTGTGTGTGTGTGCATACATGAGTGTGGTTGCCCACAGAGGCCAGAGGTATTAGGTTCCCTTGAAGCTGGAGTTACAGGCAGTTGTGAGCCATGTGATGTGGTTGCTGGGAATTGAACTCCCGTCATCTGGAAGAACAGTATGTGCTTTTAGCAGCTGAGCTCTCTCTCTAGCCTGTAATACCCTGCTTTTTGAATAGTACAGTAATCTTGCATTTTTGAGACTAAGGTAGTGTTTTATGGAGATTTTTGCAGCTATGTACCAGGGAAATGTTGGTCATTAGTTTTCTCTTCTTACGGGTCCGTATAAGGTTTTAAAAAAAAGTAAATGTATTTTAACCAATACATAAAAACATAAAATGGGATTTCCCCTCTGCACCTTCCTCTGATGGGGACGTGGATGTAGGGTCACATGCACACCTCAGGGTACCCTCCTCTTGCTGGGCAAGGCCACTGTCCTGAAGCTCACCTGAGGAGGCATTTAGATAATGGCTTGGCCAGGAGTGTCCTCCGTACCTCACCTGAAGCACCTCTCTGACTGCTGCAGAGAACGGACAATGCCCACCTCTTCTCCAATCTATTGTAGGGAACAACCTGGCCTCCAGAGTGCTAGGAAAATGGGATTTACTTGCCAGATATCTGAGCAGTCCAGAAACAACGAGAAGAATCAAAAACTGCAGGGTGCCATGCTGTGGAAGAGGGAAGTCAAGATTGCCAACAAGAGAGAGTCCAGCTTGGAACCTGGAGCGGCTCGTGGTCGGAAGTTCTCACTGCAAGCACAGAACTCAGACCGCAGCTCAGACCCAAGCTTTGATGTACTCGGGAGTGATGGAGGGTGCAGGAGCCACGTGCATCATGGGAAACCAAGAATGGTACAACGACCATCAAGGAACAAGGTCAAGAACACGTGGCCTGCATGACCAAACTTATCCAGCCGGATCACACCCGAGGAAACCAGGAAGGGCTGAGGAGTTGGTCAGGATGCTCTGGGATGTCCTTTGTGCCCAAGCCTGAGCTCAGGCAGGAAACTATACCCTCCCCGCCATGTCTCCCCACCCCAGTGAAAGGGCATACAGCAAATGAAAAGATAGCAGAATGCCCCACTAAATTGTTTAGGTCCTTTCTTCCCAGCCCAAAGAATTACACCAGGGATCCATGATGAGGAACAGAAAGAGAGACAGTCTATTAAAATGAAAGTGGATAAGCGGGCAGTGGAACCCCAGCGTGAACTATGAGCCCCACAACTCTTTATAGAACCTGTTCTCTCTTGACTCATAAATCTTAGACTTCCTTGGGCATGTTCTGTTCATGCCATGTAGTCCAGGTAGGGAGGGACTCCCAGGCCTCTGCAGAGTGCTTCTCTCTTGTTAATTTGAAACTTCTCTCTCCAGCCTCTCATCTTCTGATGCCACCCCCAGCAACAGATGATGAGGTCAGTTTGGCTGGTGTCCCCCTGACTCTGGCTTCACACGGGCGGAGGAGGGAAACCCTCAGTGATTCTGGGATGACGTCTGCTGCAGTCAGTGATCAGTCCCCTGGGCCTTGATATCCTGGCCTCTTTGTTACTTACTTAACCTCAGTGCTGACAGAATCCCTGGACACTAAATAAACCCCGGCTTGACTTACTTAGTTGGTTAATCTATGCTAAAGCCCTCAGAAGCGGTTTATTGATTTGCTTAAAGAGAGATCCCAGGGGGAGAGACCATCAGCTCCTCCAACCGTTCTGTCATTCAGCTCAATGATGGCGGCGCTCCCGCATGAGATCCGGAGACGAGAATTCCATTCAGAAGGAAAACCTACACACCTTCATTGTCCTTGAAGAAAGAAAACTGCTTGATGAGTCAAGATTCTGCAGCGATAGCTGCCTGACCAGGTCATTTGCTTCTACAGGAACCAAGTTCAGGAGGCCCTGCAGGTTGGCAGTTCAGGGCAAGGCAGCAATGCTGGGGAGGCCCTCGGGCTTCAGGTATAGCAACATATGGCAATGGACCATGCAGGATGTCAGCCTGGGGATACAGGGCTGCTTCTGAAGGGAGGGGGAGTTGTCTAGGCCTGAAAGGATTCTATCAGTGGTGCTCAGGATAGGGTTCGTCCAGAGAAATGGAACCAGTGGGGTAGGTAGGTATAAGTGTGTATAGAATATGGGCTTCTTCTATACACTCACACATCAACATGCAGCTATACATTTGCTTCCACAGGAACCAAGTCCGAGATGGCATATGCCACCATACTCATGTGACATTTTGTCACTTATTGACATCATGACATGTGGAACGCACCAGAGATGACCACTCAGACACGGTGTATGGCCACTGAAAGTCTTTATTCCAGCCAACTGCAGCCACACTCAAGCGTTCAGGGATCCGTGCATAGCCCTGAGTGTCCAGAGCACAATGTCTAGAACATGGGACTTTTTAAAGGCAGAAACTACATCCTCGCCTCTCAGTCTGCAGCTGCAGGGGACTTCGTGAAGGAAGCAGTTTTAGCCGAAACTAAGAGAAGCAGTTAGCTGCAGGTAGCTCCTTGTACACAGGCAGCTTAACAGAAGCTGTGTTCGCTAGGACACCCTGACTTCTTGTTTCTAGAAGAGATGAGTAGTGTTCCGTGGGATTCCCCACAAAGAAGGATTTGTTAACTAATTCGATTCTAGTTAAACTCGAAATGGCCTCAGCAAGAATACAAGATGGGGGAACCTCTGCCTTGTCTTGCCCCTACCACAGTTATGGCGGTCTTCGTTTGGGTTTGGGGCAGTGCGATCTGTGCCGTTAGCATGATGACGTGTTAGCATGATGACGTGTTAGCATGATCACAAATTACCTAACGATGCCTTTATTAGAACATAGAGATGATGTAAGTGATATGTAATTGTGATATATCACATATATGCTATACATACATACACATACAATGTGATAAGTGTGTGCGTATGAGTGTATATAGGAGCTTGCGTGTGTGTGTGTGTGTGTGTCTGTGTGTTTATGTATGTGGGGAGGGAGAGACAGAGAAAGGGGACAGCTGGCTCATGGGATGGTTGAGCCTGGGTATCTGAACTCTGCAGAGGCCCCAAGGGACTGAGAAGGACTGGTTGTGCAGTCTTGAGTCTGAAGGCCAGTGTGGGCTTAACTCCCTTTTCCTAGCGTGGCCTTGGGGTTTTTGGCCTTCAACAAGTTAGATGAAGACCATCTTAAATGGAGTGGTATTTCAGACCCCACTGATGTGACCAGGAATCTCATCTGTAACTCTTTCCCAGCCACACCCTGATCTGTGTATGTCTGACCAGACATCTGGGCATCTTGGCCTCATTATATAAAAATATGTGGTGGGAACCTTTGTGGGTGAGAAACAGGAGGCCTGGCCAGGGCTGGGATATCAGCCACATGGGAGTACCTGTGGGGGACTGGATGGGCCAGAGAGCTGAAGCCAGGCTTGGGTTTCTACTCTGGGTCTGGTCCTAGTAGACCTGTAGGCACCATGGACAGCGCCACTGCCTTTGTACTGATGTGTGTTTGCAGAAGGGGATGGAATGGTGGATCGGGATGGTGGATCGGGTGTGGATGGACTATTAGAAACTGTTGCCAGGGGGGATGGGAGAGCTGGTGGAAGCAGACGTGACACATTCTCGTAGGAGGTAGGAGCTTTGAGAAGGCACTGCTACTGGAAGCTACTAGGTTGGGTTGCTACCGCTGCGGTGGAAGTGGGCTGGTTGCTGAGAGAGGGCCGCTGTAGGCTGAGTCCTACCTTCTTGGTGTCCTCTGCACCCCATTTCTGCTCTTTCCTGCCCTCTGTCCTGGTGTACTCTGAAGGCAGGGTTCACACCAGATGCAACACCTCTGTATCAGACTTTCCAGCCTTCAGAGGACCCTGAGAAATTAGTTTTTTTTTTTAAGATTTATTTTATGTATATGAGTACATTGTCGCTGCCTTCAGACACACCAGAAGAGGACATCAGATCCCATTACAGATGGTTGTGAGCCACCATGTGGATGCTGGGATTTGAACTCAGGACCTCTGGAAGAGCAGTCAGTGCTCTTAACCGCTGAGCCATCTCTCCAGCCCATGATTAACCACTCTGTGACAGTCCATCCCAGCAGCCAAAGACTAAGATATAGGTAGCCGTGGCCACCAAGGCACACGGCCACAGTCGTGGGTCTGGGGAGGGAGGGAGGTGTGATTGTTTTAGTCAGTCTACCCCATGGCTCTACTGGAGCGCTGGATTTTGATAGGAAGCCTGACAGGTAGCCCTTGCTGGCAGAGGAAAGTGGATAAAAAGGAGTTGGTGCACAGGAGTGGGGTGGGGTGGTGAGGTGGGGGTGCTGTCTCCCTGATGCAGAGTCTCTTCGGGTTGTTTCTATAGAGGAGAGGTTCACCTGGTCCTCTCTGTGTTGGCTGCTGCCGTTCTTCTCGAGGTGCCACCATTCCACAGGCTTCTCAGCCCAGCTTTCCCCCCCAGAAGTCGGTGCTGTTCTGCGGTAAGTAGGAACAGCAGAGAAGCCAGGCTGGAAGCATCTCCGACCTGCTGGGACACGCCACCTGGGAGCGGCTCTCTTAAATCAATTTGGAAATCTCTTCCATGTAACACAAATGGACTTGTCGAGGGAATAGAAGTCGCTGCCAAGTCCCTACCTCGAGTGGGATGAAAAATTAGATGAATCTGCAAAAAGCAGTCAGCAGGCGGCTGCTTCCCCTGCCACAGAGGCTCAGGAGGACTGGCGGTGGGGACGTGGCCTGGTAAAAGCTTCAGAGCTGAACAGGGGTTTCCTGTCCAGGGGCTGCCGGTGCTGGGGGAGGGGAGCTTTGGTCATGTGACGGAGGTTGCTTGAGTCTGTTGCCCAGTGCCGGTGTAGTAGCTCCTAACGAGGCTGTGGAACACGAACGTGACCCTGCATCATTGTGCTGAGAGGGGCGCGATGAGGGGTGGGAGGCTAGGCTCCTTTTCCTGGGAGCTCCTCAGCCCGGAGGGCAGGCCCTCTCGCCAAGCAGACCTCTCTGCATTTTGCGTAGCTCATCACACGGGTCTATAAAGGGCATGCGGGGTGGGTCCTGCTCCCTTCATCCAGCACCGCTAAGCATGTGCCGTATAGCAAGAGCTGCATGGGCAGCGCTCCGTGATACACACAGCCAGATGTGCTGTCCAACAGGCGGGAAGCCCAGGGTTCCGTCCCCAGCACCTAACCCATTAGGTTTGCTGGCACACTCTTGTAACCACAGCCCTCGGGAGACGGAAGCAGGGGACCAGAAATCCAAGGTCATCCTTGGTGCCATAGTAAATTTGAGACAAACCTATATGAAATCTGTTAAGAGGGGGAGGGGTGGAGGAGGGGAAGAAGAAGGCTAGAAAAGGGAGGGGGAGTTGTTATCTGTCATCATTGGAAGATTTGACTACAGAGATGATTTCTATTTTTACCCTTCTCCGCCCACCAATGGTTCTGGTTCTGATCCTCCATAGAGGATCCAGCAGGCTGTGTGGAGCTCCACACAGTTTTTAGGTCGTGTGGCCAAATGTCTGTTCTGAAGTCTATACCCACTTACTCTCTCAACCACAACGTGGGCTGCATCAGTTGTGTAGAACTCTTGCCTGCACTAAGAATCTCTTCTTGATATTTTTCAAGTGGGTATAAAGTGGGACCACATTACTCTTTCTATAAAGTGCGGTAGCTGTGTGACACGTTGCCTAGGGAAGTACACTTTCCAGAATCTCATGGATGATTCTGCCTCAAGAGCCACAGGGGCTCTCCTGGGGGCTGTGGGGGCAGGAAAGGTGCTCTCTCTCTTGGTAGGGGAGTCATCTGTCTTCACAGACTGACCTGCCTTAGGAGTAGGGGCAGGATCAGGTCCCGGCTCTCCTCTTCTCCCCACCCCTCCCCCTGTTCCTCATCTCAGTGCATGGAGAAGGCTCAGCTTCAGCAATGCGCCACCACGTCAGAGACCTTGCAAGTCAGGGGTGTGTCCATTCTTGCAGCCACTGCTCATGCTGTGGCCTACAGTATGTGCCTGCTGTCTCCATCACAAACCCTTGCTTCTCCTTCCTCCTGCCCTGTGGGCTGTAAGCTCCAGTACTAGTCACAAAGATGGCATTCCTGGGAGACTGCTTGGCCAGCCATATGGCAGACCACAGAAAAATCTATAGCAACCTCCATCACCTCCCATTACCTCCTTCCCACTAGCTTCTCCCCATCACCTCCTCCTCTATCACCTCCTTCCCATCTCCTCCCCATCACCTCCTCCTCTATCACCGCCTTCATCTTTACCTCTTCCTCCCATCGTCTTCTTCTCATCACCTCCTCCATCATTTCCTCCCTCATTACCTCTTCCTCCTATCATCTCCTTCCCATTATCTCCTTCTCCACCACCTCCTCCTTCATCACCTCCTCCATCATCTCCTCCCCATCACCTCCTCCCTTATTACCTCCTCCCCCCCACCTCCTTCCCATCACCTTCTCCCCCATCACCTCCTCCTCCATCATCTCCTCCCCCATCACTTCCTCCCCTGTAACCTCTTTCTTCATCTCCTCCCCATCACTTCCTTCCCATCATCACCTTTCCCATCACCTCCTTCTCCATTCCCTCTTCCCCTCTTCCTTCCTCCTCCTTTCATCCTTCCCATTGTCTCCTCCCCCACTCCTCCACATTACCCTTTTCTTCATCACCTTCTTCCCATCACCTCCTCTCCCATCACCTCTTCCCCCATTTCCTCCTCCTCTTATCATCTCCTTTCCATCACCTCCCCTGCCTTACCTCCTCCTCCATCACCTCCTCCCCCATCACCTTCTCCTCCACTACCTCCTTCTGTACCACCTTCTTCCCATCACCTCCTTCTGTACCACCTTCTTCCCATCACCTCCTTCTGTACCACCTTCTTCCCATCACCTCCTTCTGTACCACCTTCTTCCCATCACCTCCTTCTGCACCACCTTCTTCCCATCAACTCCTCCCCATCACCTCCTTTACCTCCTTCCTTATCACCTCCTTCTTCATCTCCTCTGTCAATCACCATATCATCATTTCTATACTTCTCTGATCCTCTGTTGATTTAGAAGCTATTACACAAGTCTAGGGATATAACTCAGTTGGTTAGATTCTTGCTTAGCAGGTACAAGGCTCTAAATTTGAACACCAAGCACCCCCCAAGAGAAACCCCTAACCTCTGAAAGTTAAACCACAGCAAGAAATCCCCGAACCCCAAGCTGTTGCTTACTTGTGACTGGATCGTACATGGACACAGGGCTAACAGTGGTTGAGATGTTACCCTGCATGTCTCGGTCCCTGTCCAGACCTTGCAGTTTCTCAGAGACACTTCCCAAGCATTCCAAAGCTTGTATATGTTGAAAACCTTTAGTTTCTACACAAACTTATGCTTTCCGTGCAGCTGGGAATGCTGCACAGCCAGTCTTGATTTATTTACTCAATAATGCATCTTGGAAATGGAGCCATTGCTGTCTCCTGGGTCTGCCTCTGCATTTGTCACAGGGACTGAGACCTCACTGTGAGCATTTCTGCGTCTGACTCTACCATTCCATAGTCGTGCAGTTCTCCTGTCTTGTCCAGTTCTGTTAAGTTCTCCTGTCTTTTTATATATCCTGAAGTTCTGTTAAGAGCAGCCTATACCTGGGTCATTTTGAACACATGCTAAAATTCCATGGGAGGGCTGGGTTTGATGGATGTTGTCCAAGGGACCACACTGTGCTCCTTATTTCTATTGCCAAAGAAGCACAACCTGCAGTTACTAGTCATTAGATTGGCTTGTGACCATACCAGTGGGAAATTACCTTGATTGGTGATTGATGTGGGAGGTCCTGGCCCACTGTGGGTGGTCTCATTCCCTGGGCAGGTGGTCCTGGGATGTATGAGAAAGCCAAACACCAGCCTGTGCAAGCCAGCAAGAAGCATCCCATTGCTTTCCGATTTGGTTCCTGCCTTGAGTTCCTGCTCTGACCTGGTGAACACATCTGTGTGGTCTAATCCCATCTTCTTGTCATTTATCCTCTCTGGGTATAGACCCCCAATGCAGGAGTCAGAGCCTGGGAATGTTCCCCAAGGTCTTTCCTCAGTGGGAACCCATTAGTGCACTTCTGGAGTGAAATCTGCTCTGTGAGATCTGGAGCCAGACAGCATGGGAAGCTGACTCTGTGATGCTGTGAAGTCTGGTGTCACTGAAGGCTAAGTGGGTTCTGCCCGAAGTTCCTTAGGACGGCCCCATATGTCACCTGTGCACACCACAGGTCTATGGTGGTGGCTTCCTGTGGCTTCCATTCTTCTTGATTTTTTTTTTTCTTCAAGACTTATTTATTTTATGTATAGGAGTACACTGTAACTATCTTCAGAAACACCAGAAGAGGGCATCAGATCCCATTGTAGATGGTTGTGAGCCACCATGTGGTTGCTGGGAATTGAACTCCGGACCTGTGGAAGAGCAGTCAGTGCTCTTAACCACTGAGCCATCTCTCCAGTCCCTTCTTCTTGTTTCTTGAGTGCCCAACCTTTATCAACCCTTTGTGATAAACCTGTGGTCCCCTGCACAAAATCCTCTCTTGATGGTGAAAGAGCGAACCCCTAAACGGGGAGCCGCGTCTCTCGCTCCGATCGCAGGGTGGGGTGCCCCCAGGAATCACGAGTAGCCGTCTTGATGTAACAGCAAGAGGTAGCTTTTATTAACGAGATCCCGGGTCGACTCGTATCTCACACAGGAGACAGAGGAATTGGACCCCGAGCTTCCAAACTCGGGGGGTTTATATAAAGGGAGGTTAGGGCATTCTCAGTGTTACACATGATTGGTCAATTCAAATGGTGCCAGTTACTTTCTCATCAGCAAGGAGTATGTGCTTCTAGCAGCTCGGCAGGCAGGTAGGGTGGCTCATCTCACTCGGGGGGGATGAAGGGAGGGGAGGGGGTGGCTACAGATGATCAATGTCCTTGGGGCTGATAGCTGGTTTGGCAAGTCCTATCTCTGGCTCTCCCTCAGGCACGTCTGGCCCTGCACATCCGGACTCTGACAATGAGTAACCTTTTTAAAACTCTAGTTCTACAATGGAAGGTCCTGGAAGGTTTCCCTTGACCCAACTGAACCCCGACTGACAGGCGTATGTCCTTTTGTAAACTACTTTGCTATTATCAATTGGTTTCTGTCATTATTGATATTCTTCCCTGGTGAAGATGGTTTCATTTAACGAGACGGAACAGCACCTGATCTATGACACAAATTCCCAAACTTTTCTCCAGGTTTTGGCTCAGTTTCTGAGTGTTTGATACTAAGATTAAAACAATTTTGGTGGGGGGGTGGGGTGCTGGAGAGATGGCTCAGTGGGTAAAGTGCTTGGCGTGCAAATGGAAGAAGCGAGTTTGAATCTCCAAAACCCACAGGAAGCTAGCTAGACTACATGGTCCTTAATATCAGTGCTCCTAATGGACAGATGGGAGGTGGAGACGTCAGACTCTCTGGAGTGTCCAGGCCAGCTAGACAGACAAAGTGTGCCTCAGACCAACAAAAGAGATTGTACTCTGACCTCCACATACAGCTCCCAACGCACGTGCACACCCCAAAACAAACAAACCATCTTTATGTTATTGCATTTATTTTCTTCTACAGGCCCTGGGTTTTGTGTTGCATTTAGTGCGACAGGGCAGTGAGCTCTCGCCTGTCCTTCTATGGGCTCCCTTGTTTCCGAGGCTCCCGGAAGCCTGGGGACTGTTGGGTGGCATTCTCCGGTATCTGCCTCCTTCCTTTCCCCTAGCTTCTCCGTGGACTGGGGTGCTGTACCCCTCCCTGAGCATTGCACTCTGAAAGCTGGTGCTCCCTGATTCCTGTGAACAGCTGTAATTGTCGGGCTTCCTAGCGAGTTGCACTGTTTATCATTATAAAGTGACTTGTTTTAAATAATGCATTTTGTTCCCAAATAAGGCCTGTCTGGCATCGATTGTTGTCCCTGCACTTTAAACAATGCATTTACCTCCTGTGCTTTTTATCTTTGACCTCTGAGAGCAGCTGTTTTCAGCTTATCTCCGTCCCTGGGTTTTCCTTCTTGAATTAGTCAAAGCCTTGACTGAGATGCAGATCCTTTCCAGCATGGTTCTGTTGTCATTGCTTGCACTGCCTTTAAATTCACCCGGGGAATACATTCACTCCTTCCCCAGGGCTTTTGCTTGTTTGCTTTTTGTGTTTGGAAGGCGGGATGTTTGCTTCAGTGACTCTCCTTTCTTTCTCTCAAGATTTATCTTATCTACAGGATTATACTGTAGCCATTTTCAGACCAGAAGAGGGCACCAGATCTCATTATAGATGGTTATAAGCCACCATGTGGTGGCTGGGATTTGAACTCAGGGCCTCTGGAAGAGCAGTCAGTGCTCTTAACCACTGAGCCATCTCTCCTAGCCCTGCAGTGACCATCTCTTGATTCCAAGCCTACCTCATCCTCTGTTGACCCCAGAGACAGTGAGAGGGTGAACCTGCCTCAACCTCTCAGCTTCTTCTATGTTCCGTATTCAGCTGTGTTTTAAAGTCTCGGCGTTCACTTTTGCATCTTTAAAGTTGATTCATATGCCTATTAACAATCTATTAATTCATGTCTACGTCTATGTAAATATTAGATATTCTAGACCACTTTCATATTTCTCCAATTAGGCATGTGCCTGTTACTCCATAGATCTAATTACACAGCAGCTGATTTGTACACACCAGCTTAGATGCTTATCACATGGAATAAATATCTTCTCTGATTATGACAGATGTTGAGGTCTATGCTTCTTTTTCAATTTCTCAAACTTCTCTGCCCTTTCCTTCTACTCCTCTCTAAAGCAGAATCTTTCTAAGATGGTCTGTGTCTACCAGTGGTATCATATCTACTAACAGAATTGCACTGTTTTTAGTGTGTGTGTGTGTGTGCACATGTGCATGTGTGTGTGTGTGTGTGTGATAGTCAAGTACGTGGGCCTGCTCCCCACTGGCTGGTGAGGTTTGACAAATTCTCTCTTTCTCTTTTGCTCAGCCAAGGCTGTCCTCTGGTAGTGTCTTGAGGATGGGTCCCTTCCATACTTCTATTTTGATGTTCATTACCAATTCAGAGTACCAAGATTTTGACTTAAATAGGTTTTGATCTTGACAGTTTGATTGAACTTAATTTCCAAAATATATTTGCCGTTTGCCTCTCACGAAATTATCTGTTTAATTTTATGTGTCTGGGCTCTTTGCTACGTGTATCCCTGTGTGCATGTGCAGGCCTATGGAGGTCAGAGTGGAGTATTGGATACCCAGGAGCTGGAGTTACAGAGGCAGGAGGTGTAAGCTTCCATGCAGACCCTGGGAACTGAACCTGGCTCCTCTGGAAGAGCTGCCGGCATTCTTAGCTGCTGAACCATCTTGCCACCATTTTGATTTGAAGGACAAGTTGGCAAGCTGTGAGACGTGGGGAACACGTTCCTTTGGGAAGACTGTGAAGGCATCAGTCTTCTGGGTCCTAGCACTGAATCCTGCCCCTGGTATCCCAGGGTTTATATCTTGCACACCCTCTCCCCCTTTCTTCCCTCTAGTCATGGACAGTTCTTGCTGCGTCCATATCTGTCCTGTCTGGACCCTTGCACATCCCACTAGAGAGACTGTGCACAGGGCTGATTTCTTTACGGAGATCAAGGTCCTCCTGACGGTTGTGAGATTCTTGGTCGTTAGATACCAACAGAGGAGTCCTGATGGGATGAGGTGCCCTAGGGGGAGTTGTCTCCATTTCCTCTCTCCTCATCCTACCTGGTGAACATTTCGTTCACAGAATGGCCTGGCTCACTGAGGCCTTAATTCTTGCAAATATGTCTTCCCAGCTCAGGCTTTTACTACTCTGGAAAAGCTGCAAGGTTGCTCCACAGGTCTCCGCTACATGTCCGATACCAAACTTCTTACCCTAAGCAGGACTGTTAGTTTCCAAGGTGGTTTTGTCACCCTGCCCCCAATACCTGCCACCACAGGTCACTTCCTAGCTGCTCTACTGGTTTGATGTTTATTGCACACATCAGCTCTTCCTTGTACACAGAGGCCCGGGGCTAAGGCGCCTCTCTGTTTCTTATTGTCCCTTTTGGTCCTGGTGACAGGAGGAAGGGAACCACTCTCTTGTTTAAATTGCTTCTGTGTCTTGGTGTTTCTATTACAGATGAACACCACAGACACATTGTCCCAAGCAGGGACCCTCGAGTGGATCTGAGAGGATGCACCATAGCAGGGTAAGGGTGACTGTCACAGCATCCACTTTGTTGACCTGGAGTCCTGACATGGCTTGTGCTAGGCAACCAGATGCCGATCTGATATAGGTCATGTATCTGTGGGCTCCAAACAGGAACTAGGACCATGCAGGCTGTGGGCGGGACAACTGTGTTGGGCTTCATCACAGCAGCTAACCCATATTCAAATGAACTGAATTCAGTTTTTTCCCCAGCACTAACTTAACATAGCACTTCTGTGACAACCATTGAGATTGTCATCTGCACCCTCCTTATATACAGCCTGCCCAGGAATTGGCATGGTTCCGTCCTCCTGTCCTCCCTTCTCTTTATCCCCTACAATGCCTTTGAGTCACTCCATGATTCTGGCCTGTATTTCCAGGCTCTTGGACTCCTGGATGGTTGTGCACTTAGCCAGAACCTTGATGCTCATCCCAACAGTCTCTTAGCGACTGTTCCCGCCTCAGAGCCCTCAGCTTCCCTCCTCCCTCTCGCTTTCCCAGGCCCTGTGCAGCCCTGAGGCTGAGGACTCTACTGTCGACTCTGCCATTGTCAGGTGTGGCAATCCTGAGTCAGATCGCCCGTCTGCTCTCTCCTGAAGCTGAGGGGAGAGAGTCCCCTGCATTTTTTGTGTCCACTTTGTGCCTGTTTTTTAAATCCCCTAAAGCAGGACTTAGATCCTTTTCTATAGAAGCCCGGAAAGCATGAGATGCTTTCTATTCTGCGAGATGCTTCAGGGATTCAGCCTTTTAGAGCTGTGCTCAGAGCAGTCAGGAGATGCTCTGAAGGGCCGGCAGCTGTAGGGGCCTCTGCTCTGGAAGGGTCTGTGTATCGGGGCACACAGACACTTATTTAGGTAACTAAGGATACTTAGAGGGCCATGACACTGTGATCTCCCTCACAGGAATCTAGGAACCAGTGATGTATTCTAGATGCCAGGAGAAGTAACTGTGTGTGGGAGGGGGAATCTTAAGTGAAGGCCTATGATGTGGAAATAAAGGAATACAGCTTGTGGGGAATGGAATGGGGGGAGTATTTAGGGAAGTTTGTGGAGCACCGCAGAGGTAGGGCCTGACTTACTGTGGGCTCAGTGGAGGGTCAGAGGGACTATGAGTTGTGGAATGGGAGGGGACTGAATGTAACTCATTTTCATACTTTCCTCCAAATTCAACCCCGGGTGCAGAACCCAAGATCTGGGGCCCTCTCAGAGGACTCCACACAAGGGTGGTGGGATGGGAAAGACCACAGACCTCACACCAGGCTTGGAGGGCTCTGAGAGCTTCCCGTTGAGTGGCGGTGATAAGAGAAGACATTACAACCATGCCCATCACATTATGGACATCCTCAGCCGGGACAGCTGATTTACAGCAAACTTGGGCAGAACAGCAAAGGCTACTGCCCCCCCCTTTCTCCAACCCTCCATAGAGGCCCCAGAATAATTGGGGGTGGGCTGGATGTAGACGAGGTCAAGCAGGGCTAGCCACTACTGAGAATGAAGGGGGCGGATCCAGAGAGGTTTCAACCGGGCTCTTTGAAAGAAAGAAAGTCATCTTGTCACCTCAGAGCTTCGAAATTAATTTATTGCAATTAGAGCGAGCGCCCTGGTTCTGCACGCAGTCCGCTTACTATTCAGCTCGGCAGCAACATCCACGCAGCAGGAGCAAGGAGAAAGGAACTGCCCTCCCCACCTCTTCTGTCCTTCAGACAGCTGATTCCTCCCACTTCCAGGACCACCAGGCTGACCTGGTGTCTGCATTGACCTTGCCTGGCTATGGGCAGCTTCACCACTGCCCAGGGCTTGATGTCCTCATAGTAGTTTCGTTCCCATGGACAAGTTCTTGCACATGCTTCTCCCTGGCCCTGTAGGTGTATTAGTTACTTACCTTACGCTATGACAAAATACCAACAAAAGTGACTTTTGTCAATTTATTTTCCATCAGTTTGAGGGTGTTGCCCTTCATGGTGGAGAGGCCATGGTGGCAGGATTTTGAGGCAGCTTTTAACACTGTAACTGCAGTCAAGAAGCAGAGAGAGAGAGATGAATACTGGTGTTCAGCTCACTTTCTCCTTTTTATGTACCCAAGGACCTGAGCCTAGGGAATGGTGCCGCCCACATTTAGAATGGCTCTTCCTAATTTTGTTTTTTCCAGTCTGGAAGATTCTTCACAGGCATATCCAGAGGATTTGTCTTTCAGGCGTTAATATATCCTGTCAAGCTTAGTCAATATTCACCACCACAGCAGGTATCTGTGCTTGGGAGGCCTCAGTTCACTCATGGCTTATACCTGACGATTCTCCTTGTGGGTAACAGGCATTATCCAATCATCCTGTCATGGTCCACCATGGGAGGTTGAGATTATAGAGCCCTTCCCTGAGTTAGGTGTCAGGAGCATATGAGAGAGAAGATGCTCAGCTTCCTCAGAGTAGAACACTCGCTGGAAAGATTAGTCTCCTGGGCCTGGATGGACATCCAAGGTGGCTCTGATCAATGATCACCCTACGTGAGGAGGCTTAAAAGAAAACTTATCTCTTCTCATAGTCTAAGGCTAGAAATCTGAGGTGGAGGTGTTAGTGGGGCCGTGATTCCTATGGAGCTCTTAGGGAGGGTCCTTCCTGCCTCCTCTAGTCCTTAGTGACTCCAGATTCTTTGAATTGTGGTCATGGTACTTGTACCTCTGCCTCCTTATTCACATGGCTGACTTTGTGGTGTATGTGTGTGTCTGCCTGTCTCCTCCTCCCCTGAAATTATACTGGCTAATTAGATTTAGGGTTCAACCTACTCATTAAGGTAAATTGTCACTGTCACCTTGGATGGATTTAGGATCACTTTGGAAACACATTTCTGGTGGCTCTATAAGGATGTCTTCCATACTTGATGGGTCTCCAATCCACAATGAAGGAAGACCCGCCCTGATATGGGTGGCACCATTCCCTAGGCTGAGGTCAACGACTGTGTTAAAGGAGAGAGCTGGACACCAGCATTCATCTCTCTTTGCTTCCTGACTACAGATTCAGTGTGACTTCAAGCTGCTTCTGTGACTTCTTTATCATGATAGTTTGTGCCCTCAAACTGTGAGCCAATTTGAGCCAAAATGAACCCTTCGATCTCTAAGCTGTTTCCATCAGGTATGTTGTCATAGAAACAGGGAAGTAACACACCTCTCTGCGGTGGCTGTCTATCGATCCTTTATTACCACACAAGGTCATATTCTGTGTTCCAGGAGGACGTGAATGTGGGGTAAGTGGCATTCAACTCCCTACGTGGTCTCTTCTAGCTCTCTACTTTCTGAATTAGGCAGGCTGTTTTTAAAAAGAGGATCAGAGCAATAGAATGTATATTATAAGAATATTATAAATAATGTTGTAAACAATATAACTGAATATGTTATAAGGGGGAATTTATTGAGCTAGCTTATACCACAGAGTCTGGAGGACCAGATAACTTGATGGGTCCCCAATCCACAGGCCTTAGCAGTCTCAATCTGGTACTGAAGGTCTGGAAACCCTCGGGCAGTTGCTGGAGTTGAGTCCACAGTAAAAGGCCAAAGAACCTGGTATTTGATGGGCATTTGGTCCTGTATGCATTGCCTTCCTTGAACTCCCCTTTCTCAGCCTTGCTTCCGGGACTCACCCTTTGTAGGATTCTTCCCACACACAAGGTGGGTATTTTTGTCCTAGTGACTGTCCTGCATGTCACCTCTTTCCCCACAGACAGGCATGCAAGTGTCTCACTGGTCGTAAGCATCTCTCAATCCAGGCAGGCTAACCCACAAGACAAGGGGTCAAACTCCAACCACCCAGTCTCGTGAGGGGAGCAGCTGGAACCTGAGAGGCCATACTGCTTCCTTGCTACACACAGTCCATACTCCTTCACCATAGCCCCACAATGGTCTCCCAAAGCCCAGCCTTATACTCTCCTGGTCGCATTATCAGGTCCCAAGGTCCCAAGTGCCCTTGGTGTGGAAACTCCCGAGGGTTCCTGCTGCATCTGCCATGCACCGTGGATGACAGCCGAGACTTCCCACCAGAACTGGTGTCTGGGTGTGAACTCTGGGAGGTGGCCCCTTATTCCCACCCTCCAGGGACCGGGGTTGGGTGGAAGACAAGAGAGTCATAGCTGAAAGGGACCTTAGGCTACACCTGAAGCCCCATACCTATATGTGGTCCTCTGTGGCCCTCTTCAGAGCCCTTTCCAGCCCTCATGTGATGGCTGGGAAGTCCTGCCATGCCTATCCCACCCCCCCCGCCCCCAGTTAAATCTGACCCATCGATACTGGCAAAATGATAGAAGCTCCTGGGAAGCATCCCAGAGCCTGGGAACTGCCCGCCGGCCATCATAGAGGAAAATAAATCTCTTTCCCTGATAGCAGACAGTGCCCGCCGTATTTCATAATTGGCGAGATGAAGAGCCTCGTCTTTTTTTTTTTTTTTCTTTTTCCCGAGATGTTTGGGAATAACTCAGTTTAAAAGACCACGTCCTAACAACTGGAATGGGCCGATTATTCCAGCATAATCCACTGAGAATCGTTGCCGTGCACGGTAGGCAAATGCGTCTGAATGATTGCCCAAAGTTTGCTGAGAGACTCCGGCTCCCACTGCCAGGAGACACGTTAACGCCCATTTGTTAAAAAATGTTTTTGAGGTTTATTTCCAGTAGAAGGATTTGTTTCATTTAAGTGTGTCCTCTGAAATGCTTACGGTGACAAGGCCATCCATCTGCCCTCTCCCTCCAACTCTGCAGTCTGGAAGTTGTCTAAGGTCTGCGGAATCGTAGCCTTGTTGGGGCTGGAGAAGGATGGACTCCCACGCCAGTGGGAGAAGCAGGACACGTCACTCGTGGCACCTAGGGGCCGACTCGCCACACATCTGTTCCTCCACGGGGACCACTGTGTCCCCATTTTTCCTGATGTAGAGCATTAGAGTGTCTGTGGAAGCCAGTGGGGGTTTTCATGGACGAGCAGGTAGATCAGGAATGGAGACTTCAGGAGTATCTAGGACTACCTCCTAGCATCTCCCAAGGGGGCTCTGGGAGAGGAACAAAGGTCAGGGCATCCCCCATGGCGGCAAAGGGGTTGTGTGGCTGCTAGGATGTGATCCTTGGGCCCTTGGCTTAGAAGCTGTCTTCTCCACCATAGAAGCCTCCTTGGCATCGGGTGTTGGTCAGAGCATCCAGATGCTTCCAGGGACGCCTCAGCTGGGCAGTGGCTCCCCTTACCCAAAGTCTTAGTTTGTGGCATGTGGGTTCAGGTAGGTGATGCCAATTCTCCTTCGTGGCCCCACAGCCCCCGAGTGCTATCTGTTGAGAAGCGAGGACCCGGGCTCTCCTCTTAGCTCTTGTCAGCCTAGCCTAGCACGGAGGCAAGCCAGTTGTGAGCTTCAAGCATACAGGGTATTTGCAGCAGGCAGGGGACAAAGCCCTCACCTCCTTGGAGTACTCTGTACACCAGGACCTCCGTCCCCTGACCTCTCCCCGTGTTCCTGTTCCTTGATCACCACCAGGCTGGATTCTGAGACTGACTTCCGGGTCTAGTGGGGAAGGAGAGGCCCCATGTTGCTCTGCCAGAGCCCGCTCACACCCGCTCCTGCTAGCTGAGGGATCCCTGCCAGCCCTGTGGTAACTGGTGGAGGCCAGAAGCACCACTGTAATTAACAGCTTTATCTCGGCGGTGCTGTCTTTGTTCCAGCCTGGGGAGCTTTTCACGCATTCTTCTCCAGCAAACAAGAGCCTTCCACTTCAGAATGAATGCTGCTGGGAAGGAGAGTGGTTGACTAGGGATGGATAATGAAATGGAGGCAAGGGTAGGCAAGACGTCCCCAGGGGGCCTCAGTCACCGGGCTCCATGCACTCAAATGGATGCAGAAGCCCAGAGGGCTCCTCTGCCAGGAGGGAAACTGAGACAAGAACCACCTTGTACACCAGGGTGGCCTGGACTCTGCCAGCATATGCCTGCCTCTGTGCGTACATGGTGTAACTTTCCTTTCCGGAGGTGAGCATGGTACTTGGGAAAACGAGGTCTTCTTTTGGGGTTCTTAGTCTCGTTAATAAAAGAACTTTAAAAATGGACTCAGAAGGAAACCGGGGGGACAATTTTTTTTAACACTTGAGAGCAAACCAACAGGGTAGGCAAGTGTAAAATCCTGGCAGCTGCTGGGAGGAGGTGGAGAAGAGACCATGACTTTGAAGTTAGAGGCACCTGCACTGAGGTCAGGCCAGGGAAACAGGAAATCCCAGATTGTCAGGGCAAATGCACTGAGGCCGGTATGTGAAGGTTAGATTAAGGGAAAGAGAAGGAAAACAGTGATTAGCACTAGGCACTGGGATCAGAGTTCGTCTGGTAACAGGATTTTGATTACCAGGATAAAGAACTGATCAAACACATCTAGTCAGATAAAACCAAATGAACTCAGCAGTGTGTGTGTGTGTGTGTGTGTGTGTGTGGTATGTGAATGTTTTGTGTGTATATATATGTTGTGTGTGTATGCATGTATGTGTTGTGTGTATGTATGTATATGTTGTATGTGTATGCATGTGTGTCATGTGTATGTTGTATGTGTATATATATGTTGTATGTGTATGTATGTGCATGTCAGGTATTATATGCCTACATATGTGTATGTTGTTTGTGTTGTATATGTGTGTGTTGTATGTATATTGTATGTGTATGCTGTATGTTGTGTGTTGCATGCATACATATATTATGTTATATGTATGTTGTATATGTATGCATATGTTGTGTATGTGCTGTGTGTGTATGCTGTATGTATGTGTGCATAACAACAGTAAAAATTAAAAGGTCACGAATTAGAGTACAGAGGGACATAGGGAGGGGTTGGAGATAGGGGAGAAGGGAGAAATGATAAGAATATAGTATCATAGGATATTTAAAAAATAGAAAATAAAAGAAAGATAACTACAGGCAGATGATTAAGAAAGGAAAAGCACTCTCCAGAACAGAAATAGACTGCTGGGAGGTGGGAGGAGCCCAGAAAGAGCTGGTCCAGGAGCTGCATAGTCCCTTAGAAGCTGTTTCTGTAGCACTGCCTCCCCTAAGCTTGTACATCTCCAACTGCTCTGGTGTATGCTCTGTTAGCCAGCTGAAGCCTAGGTGGAGATTCCAGTGTTCCTCTGCAAACCGGCCTTTTTAATGGAAATTCTGACCATCAAAGAACTAAGCAGGCATTCAAAGAGTTGGAGAAATTCAGATTTATCTGCACAGGTTTGGATCCAAGCTAATATTCTGTGAAAGTCCTACAGCGGCCCACACTTTCTTTTAGCTTTTGTAGGTTAGACGGTCTTAGGTCCAAAGTGGGACCCAAAATAGCAGTGCTTCTGACAGTGTTCTAAATGACAACCTGGGCTCAGCGATGGCTGACTCTCACCAGGTAAATAGAAGAATTGCTATTTAAAGTCAGTGTTCCTTAGAAATCTGTGAAGCCAATTTCTGTTTGAAAAAAAAAAAAACAGCCATTACTTCCCTTCTCTGTTCTTACCCCACTACCTCTGGCAATGGGCATCTGATTAGAGCAGGGTATATGAGTCCAGAATTCCCATGCTAGCCCCCTGGCTGTTATGGCCTTACAAACCACTTCCCACTGCTCTAACTCCTAGGTTGTTCTGGCACCCCCCTCCAATGCTACTTGCTCCCCATAAAACTGCCAAGAATTTCCCACCAGCTACCCTTCACCTCTGAGGCAGACTAACAGTTTGATTCCCCAACAAACTGTCCTTTCTCCCATGGAGTAGCCTAGTTCAGCGGTTTCACAGTATACTGCGTACAGACAGCACTATTGAAATCCCCATCTATGTGTCCATCTAAGAGGGCAGTCTTTGAGGCCCATGCCCACTGAGGGAAATTCCTGTTACGTGCTTGCAGGAACAAACCTTGCAGGGAGCGGTTCGAACCAAGATCTGTGCTTTGACCAGACATCTGTGGCAATCATTTCTTAAGGCGCTTTCTTGAAGATAGAGGAAGGGACTCTACCAAGCTATCATGACATAGCACACTTAATACAAACTTTAAGCCATTCAATTCCTACTCAGTCCTATAGTTTCTAGCCAAGGATTGTTATTAGATTGTCATAATATTAAGTAGTAATTTAATTTTGTTCCATGCACCCATGATCGGGGTATAAAATATCTCCTTTCTCCTTTAGCCCGACCATATTCAGCTTCTTATGTGAAGTTTGGGTGAGGAGGGACTTTGAGTCTGCCTCTGAGAACTGGCCCGAGCATGCTGTATTTGTTATATGCAGCCCTGGTAAACGAGGGCTTTCCAATCCTCCACTATCAAGTGCTGGGTTTTCTATGCTAGTCATAGGTTTCAGTCTCTCCTATCCTGCCACGGTGTTTTCAGGTGCTTGATGTGTCTGCCCCTCCATTCTGAGACACTCATTTGTAATATGGACCATGATGCCCACTTCTACAAACAGTCCTGAGTGACTAAGTTTTTTAACAAATTTGAAAGCAATCTCTGAGCTCGAGCATACTCATCTGAACTCCATGTGTCTGTTTTCTCTTTGATGTTTCAAGAGGTTTAGCCATGTTTGGTCTGATTTTAATGGAGTTCTGACTCAAAAGGGCCAGGTGGCTTCCTCCTGCTCAACACAGACTTATTGTTCCTCTGTATCGCCCTCATCTTGGGCTAGTGGGAGGGCCAGGCTCTGGATCTGCCTGTTCTGCTTCACTTGAACTCTTACTGTGAGTGATAAAAGTTAGTGGGACATAGAGGGGACCATGGCCTGGGCCAGGAAGAGGGAGGAAGGCAGTCCAGAAGAGCAAATATTTCTGGGCAGTGGCAGAAGGGTTTCTGGATACATTAGAGATGTTGAAAGACAGCCTAAGAATGCTGGAGGACATCAGGACATCCAACTGGTCAAGCATCAGTGCCTGCCAGAGTCCCAGAGGCAGATTTTGCGAGGGTTATTGGGAGACTGTAGGACCTCATTCTCTTGTGGTGGGTGGGGGACAGAAGCTTTGAAGCTCCGTGTCCACAGTACTGATCACATGACCTCAGAGAGCTATGTGATCTTCCTGAGGCTTGGCGATTTCTCTACAGCATGGCGATTACAAGGGATCAAATTTAGAGTGACACAAAGATAGTCTTCCTCCCCTATCTAGGTTCCTCAGAAGGGCCACAGAGGTTGTCTCTTCCCTCTGTCTCTTCTTCTTGCATTCTAGAATCTGGACTCCCCCTGGGCCCCTTGCCATGATACATGCATCTGCACTTGATCCAAGCATGCTTGCCTTGTCTTCCTGAACCACCCTCTGCCTAGCTTCGTCCAGACATGGTGTCTGTATTTCTCCTGCAGGCTTTGGCTCACTCAGTGTCTCCAAGTCTCCCCAGATGACTATACAACAAGCATCCTAAGTACTGAGCGGGGAGGATGTCATCTGTGCGAAGACACAGGTGCCAGTGAGGCTGCTGGGTCTAGACCCTTGTCCCCAGCTTCCTACCTGGGTGCTGATGTAGCCCTGCAGTGTAGGCATGACTGTCAGCGAGCGTTAGGTTGGGTAGGGTGTGCTGCTCCCCTAGATGTCCCAATCCCAGAGCTCCTGGGCCTGGAAGGGGCAGTCCCAGTCCTCACAGCTGTCAAATCCAGAGGTTGGCATTTTTCCACGTACATGGTGCCACTCAGAGATGGATTGGCCCCAAAGCCAGCACACAAAACAAATAAATATTTGTTCCAGAAACCCTTGCGATGTCAGGTTTTATTGTAAGTACATCTGGCGTGTGACAGGCAGATAAATCTTGCCTGTGTTAAGATTCTCCCTGCT
Source organism: Rattus rattus (assembly GCF_011064425.1). Taxonomy (NCBI): domain Eukaryota; kingdom Metazoa; phylum Chordata; class Mammalia; order Rodentia; family Muridae; genus Rattus; species Rattus rattus. Next base: position 255,955,879 of record NC_046154.1, read on the forward strand.
TCCAAGCCCTGGGTCCTATTGCTTGTCATTCCAGGGTCATGTGGCTCTGCCACTAAGACACAGTTTTTTCCATTTCAGTTTGTCACCCAGCGAGAACCTCAAACCGGGGAGGCAACCACCTTACTGCATCCTGTCTCAAAAAGATCTCTGTCTCCCATCTGCTGTCTCTTCAAAGGGTCACCAAGGTGGGCAGCATTTCTTCTGAGCCCCATTTGGTTCTTTGGGTTGAGTAGTCCCTGAGCATCAGGGAGGATGGGCTTCCTGAGTAGAGCCTAGGCCTAGGCCTCAGGAGATGCCTCTGAGGCAGAGAGGGGCCTCTCTATAGCAATACCCAATAAGTCTTCTCTGGACTCTTGGTCCTCTGCAGGAGCCGGCAGGCAGCTACAGTCCGTGGAAAGCCCCCATGGGAAAGACAGCTCCTCAGTGTTCTTCTCCTGGGCCTTAGGTGAGGGCCACACTGAGAAGCTCTTAGCGTGTTGATCACTCTGCCTTCCCGTTTGCTTCTGTGGAGCTCATGGGTATAAGAAGTATTTACTGGGAACCCAGGAGGCTCTAGGCTTAGGATAACTTTGGACATGGCTATGCCCCCAGTACAGGAGTGTCCATTATGTGCCACTGTGAGTAGAGAATCGCATCCTGTTGCCTGGGCATCATCAACCATTGGAGCTCACATGTCAGTGCCCAGTCCGGTATCTGCTTAGGTCCACTGTAGCCAGGAAATGCTGGGTGTGTCCTGGACACATGTCTGGGTGCTGGCATTACAGGTGGGGAGGAGGACAGTGTGACCTGAATCCTGGGGATGAACGTTAACTCTTTCACTGCCCAGAAGTGACGTTCTTCATTTTGAATGTTAGGTGGTCATTTTCCCATGTTCTACCTTGATATTGCTATGGAAAAGGAGACTCCAATGCCATCCTGAGTGAAGGAGTTTGGAAATTCTACCAGGGGAGTTGGGATTGCCATGGTAAAGCCTGCTTGGAACCCATTGGAAGGTGCTGGAGAAGGTGTGTGGTCAATGGGTTGGGCCAGGCGAGGTGCTTCATTTTTGTGCCCGACCACACAAGGGCAGATCTGTCTCTCTATTTAGGTCTGTTTGTATTGTCAAGTTCAGCTTGGAGTAGCAAACCTTGCTGCAGAACTAGTGAAGTAAGGTGGCTTTGAAGGCACACAGCCCTTGTGATCCCAGCAGCTAGGAGGCAGAGGCAGGGAGACAGCATGAAATGTGAGGTCAGTGTGGTCGACACAGTGACTACCGGTCCAGCCAGGGATCCAGAAATAAACAAGAGGAAATAGGGAAGAAAGAAAGAAGGAAGGAAAGAAAGAAAAAAAGGAAGGAAACTTGGAAAGAAGAAAGAAAGCTAGCAAAAAGTTTCAACGAACTGGAGCAGGGGTTGGCAGGTCACCACTGGGGGCCAGAAGTACTTACTATGTGGTTTGGGGAGTTAAAGTTTTCCAAGAACACTGTCCTTCCCATTAGCTGAGGTGCCACCGGCTGTCACTTCATGCATTTGGGAGAAGCTGTCCAGACTCAGATCTAACAGTTGGCAAAGACACCTTGGAACCATTCATACCCTCACCAATACAGGCTGCAGGGATTCTGGACTTAATCAACCAAGTTTTAGATGGGGTCTTACGTAGCCAAGTGTCATAATTAGGTTGTTTTTAAAAAACTTGACACAAACCTAGACAAACCTGGGAAGAGGGACGCTAAGCCCAGAAATAGCTCCCGTCAGTTTGTTCCGTGGGTAAGTCCGGGATGCTTTCTCAATGGCAGATAGATAAAGGAGGGCCCAGCCTATTCTAGGTGGTGCCATCCCTGAGCAGGTAGTTCTCGGGAGTATAAGAAAGCAGGCCAACCAAGCCAGTAGCTTCTCCGTAGCTTCTGCTTCAGTTCCTGTCCTGACTTCCCTGGGTGATGGATTGGAAGCCATATAAGCCCCTTTCTCTTCAAGTTGCTTTTGGTCACGGTTGTTTACGGACTCACAAGAAAACTAAACTAAAATGCTCAGACTTGCCACAAACTCCTTATATAGTCAAGGATGACATTGGCTCTCCTGCTCCATCTCCCAAGACCTGCCATTTTTAGGAGTGAATCACCATACTCTGTCTTTATGTTTGCTTTATTTTTTCTCCCCCCGTCCCCAGTTTTCATGAGCATTTGGTGTGCATGAATGCATGCATGCTTTGCGTGTGGAGGCCTGCAGGTAAATCAATCAAACCCAGAGTTTGCCGATGCAATTAGTCTTGATAGCTGCCTTGCTCTGGAGGTTCCCTGTCTCTAATGTACAGGACTGGAACTTTAATTCCATGCCCCCAGCATTTATGTGGGTTTCTGGGGACCTGAACTCTGTTCCTCACACTCGCACACACTTCAACAGCTGCACCGTCTCGCCAGCCTCCGTTCTTTCTTAGGAGAGGTAAGATCATGATGGATTTTGAAGTCCCCTATCCTTCATGCCCCCTGCCCCTTCTCTCCCTCTGTCTGAAGACTCAATCACTCAGTATGTCAGGTACCCATGCATCAGTCCCTTGCTTTATACATAAGGTGCCCACGGTGTATTTAGCAGTGATTGTTCGCTTGGTTTTATATGGGTGAAAACTCACATTCTTTTTGAGTACTAAAGAAACCTGTGGGAAGTTCTCAGCTTCTTGCCCCCCCCTCCACTCCCCCATGTATGTAGCCTTTCCCAGTCTGGGCACTTGGACCACTTCCCATCCTACTGCCACACATGGCTACCCAACCCTCTGTGGATTTGTGGGGTTTTTAAAAAATCGTTCCTTATGGCCTCTGCGAGTGTTTCTGTGTGTGGGTATGTGTACATGTATGCAAGTGTCCAGAGAGGCCAGAAAAAGGCATCAGGTGGTTGTGAGTGTGTGGGTGTTGGGAACTGGACTCAGGTCCTCTGGAAGATGGGTAGCCTCAGCCAAGAGACTGACTAAGACAGTGAGCATAGTCAAAAGGGCTGGATTACACAGGGAAGGGCAGTTGGGTATGGAGAAGTTTAGGGCAGGGGGCAGGGTTTGTCAGTCATATGTGTAACAGTTAGGGACTGAGGGATCCTGAGAGGACCTGAGGCCAGGCCAGCTCTGATAGGTTAATTAGGCATCTCAACCATTTGTGCCAGGGTTTGAGACTCAACACCCAGCAGGAATGCAGAACCCCCACCATAGCTCTGTGCTCTGACAGTCTGACCTGCAGCATTTGCTGGGCTTTTCCTCCAGTTAGGGATGAGCAGCTTGCCTCCCACCCCCAATCCCCCTCTAGAGGTCCAGAGCTAGCTTTATGCACTACCTAGGCAGCCCTCTAGTGCCCAGCTGTTTGACTGAATCCTAATGCAGGGGTTGCACTGAAGGCATTTTGGGGATGTTGTCAGCCAAGCTGGCTTCCAATAAAGGAACAACCTTTTGATAAGTCAGTGGAAGAGCTCCCAAACAGAAAAAACAGTTTCTATACAAGAAGAAATCCTGCCTGTGTTTTCTGGGTTCAATCTCCAGCACCAGGGAAAAATCTTCCATTGTTATTTATGTATGTGTGTGAGTGTGTGTGAGTGTGTGAGTGTGAGTGTGTGAGTGTGAGTGTGTGTGAGTATAAGTGTGTGTGAGTGTGTGTGTGTGAGTGTATGTGTGACTGTGTGACTGTGTTTGTGTGAGTGTGTTTGTGTGAGTGTGAGTGTGAGTATGTGTGTGTGTCTGTGTGTGTGTGCGCGCATGTGCGCATGTATGCATGTGTAGTATATGTGTGTGAGTGTATGTATGTTTGTGTCTGTGGGAATATGTTTGTCTATGTCTGTGACAGTGGCAGTGTGTTTTTGTGTTCGTGCTTAGAAATCTCTGCATGCTTTGAGATCATAAAGATACCTCTTGTGTTCTTTTCAGAGAGCTTTTCTGCCCTGGAGTCCCTTTCCCCAGGTGGCCAAGTAGACACATGTACTGAGTGACATAGGTGTCAGGAGCCATCTAGGGGTACAGTGGTTACTGGATGCATGTGCAACTTTCCCTAGAGCTGAGGACCCTGCTGCCACAGGTCTGGGGTGAGCCCCTCAGTTGGGACCACCCTGTAGTTTCTGCCTGGAATTGCCCATTCTGAGGCAGCTGCAACTAGTTGGAGTTCTTACTGTAGGGAAGCAGACTCAGGCCCATGACATTAAAAGAGATTTGTCCATCTTGTGAAGGATGTTGGACTTGCGACATGCTTTGCTTGGAGATAGGAGATTCTGTTGCAAGGCTGTTGATAATGCAGACCCTCGATAGATGTCTGTGCTGTGCCACCTTTGCTTCTGGCCCTGTGGCTGGCATGGCCACTAGAGACCTGGGACATTTCTCTGCATACACATCACTGCCCAACTGGCCAGAGGGCTTAGCTGGAACTCACCTTTGAACTTAAGATATGTAGGCAAGTCCCTAGCCAGTGCACTGCAGGGCTATCCTGAGGTTTAAATTCGATTTTATTTCTTGAACACTGACATTCATCCTGGCAGCATTTACAGAACAATGTGTTTGTTCTCTACCGATTTTTGGTTTTGCCTTGCTGTGCGCATGGTGGGTATCGATTGCATCATAGGCCTTGTGTCTGAGAACCGTAGTTTATGTTAGGCCCCGGGTCTTGTTAGCTTGCTCTGGAGGGGGCTCATTGCTTTCTAGCTGGAATGAGGGGCCCTGGGGAAGTCAGGCTTGCCACACACTCTGCTCTGCACACAGAACAGCTCAGAGCAGGGCTTGGGCACGGTGGGGCTCAGCTACCTTGGCCTCAGGAGTGATGTGTACATGTTTGTGTGTGTTTGTGTGTGTATGTGTGTGTGTGTATGTGCATGTGTGTGTATGTGTATGATTGTATATATGTGTGTACGTATGATTCTATTTATGTGCATATGTGTATATGATTATATGTATGTGTATATGATTGTATGTGTATGATTGTATGTGTGTGTGAGTATATGTGTGTATGTGTATAAGTATGTGTGTGTATGATTGTGTGTGTATGTATGTGTATATATGCATATGTGTGTGTGTTCGTGTTGCTGTTTCTTTTATTCTTCAGTGTCAGGTCTTCAACAAGGGGATCTTTTCACTGAGGGGTTACTTTTCTTCTCTATAAATATCTCATTGTCTTGCTTCTGATCTTTACAGAAGCCGATTCTATCTTTTTTGTTGGTTTGTTTGTTTTAAAGGTAAGGAGTCCCTCTGCAGCCCAGACTAGCTTACTATGTAGTTCAGGCTACCCTTGGCCCCCCAACTCATGTCAATCATGCAGCTTCAGCTTCCTGAGTGCTGGGATTATGGGAGAAGGCCACTACTTGGGGATCAATGTCCTTATTTTTTTTAAAGACTTTTAATAAATATGTATAAGTATGTCTATCTTTGTGTTGGTATGACATGAGTGCAATTGGCTGCAGAGGTCAGAAAAGGGCATCAGATCTCCTGGAACTGGAGTTTTAGGCAGTTACGAGCCATCTAATATGGGCACTGGGACCTGACCTTAGTCTTTCTGGGGGATTAGCAAGTGCGCGAATCTCTGAGCTATCTCTCTATGTAATTCCCCTGTGAATTACATATATGATAGAGGACTTACTACGCCTGGAATCTTAAAGAGATAATAACTCAATTAAAAAGGCAAGGGATTTAATTAAAAACTGGCAAAGCATTGTTATCAAAACTCTTCAGGAGGCCGAGACTGGAGGATCACTAGTTTGAGGCCTGCATGGGCTCCAGAGTGATTTGACATTAGCCTGGTCCTTTAGTGAGACCTGGTTGTCGAGAGTGTGGTTAAGTGTGAGAGCATTTGCTTGGCATGCCTCAGGCCCTGGATTCCATTTCCAGCACAGCAAAAGGGGAAGAAAAGGAAGGAGGAAGAGGAGAAGGGGAGGAGAAGGGGGAGGAGGGGGAGGGAGGAAAAAAGAGGGAGGAAGGGGGAGAGGGAGGTGGGAAGAGGAGGGGAGGAGGGGGAGGAGGGGGTGGAGGGGGAGAAGGAGGAAAGACAGGAAGAAAGAAAGAAAGAAAGAAAGAAAGAAAGAGAGTGAAAGTATGACTAGACCTTTTCTCAGGCAGATAGTTTGGCCTACCTGAACATGCACAAGTCCCCACAGCCATCAGAGAAAGAGGTAGTTCAAGTCATGATGAGTCACTCCCATTAAAGAAAATGTGGAGAGGGCAAACCTTTGGGTGACAAGGCTTCACAGGGTTTTAAATGCAGTGGTTTCTCTGATGACTAACCCAGAAGCTTCCTAAATACAAAACTGCCTATAACGCAGAAAATCCACATGTTCCTCCCAGCAACAGATCCATACAATGTGTCCTCAATACAGCACTTACCCAAGCAGGAGGCCAGAGTAATGCCCACCAGCTCGTGAATGGACAAAGCATGGGACATCTATACAATGGAACATTATTTGTCAATAAAGAGAAATAAAGTAGCTGGCTACCCTACGATATGGGTTCACTTTGAAAATGACGCTAGGTTTTAAAACATTGGGCTGAAAAAGCCAAACGTGTATGATTCCGTTCATATAAAATATTCAAAGTCAGATTTAAGTCCTACTTAAGACAGCTAGGAAATGGACAGGGTTTCGCAGTGAGCTGAGGGGTGGTCGGCCCCTATTCCTCATGGTAAGGATGTTCTAGAATGTGTTCTGTGGGCATACAATGGAGCGACTCTGTGACAAGCTGCCGGATGACTTACTTTGCCCAAGAGAATTATATACCGGGCAAATTACATATCCAGAGGGCCAATCATGTTCTCTCCGTGGTTCTGAAATTATACAGATTTTCATCGTTCACCCACTTTCATTACGTTAGTACGAAGCCACGTTCTTGTTGGCCGCTCACTTGAATGAAGAGGCTTCCACGGTAGCTGTAGGTTAAAGCGTTGATCGCCTTTGAGAGCGCCTCTATTCTCTGCCAGCATTTTGAGTTTTATCAAGTGCTGTTTTCACCTCTATTTCTGTGATTATGTGTGTTCTTTCATATTCTGCTACCTTTGTGTCTGACAAGAATAGATTTATTTTTTTATTTTTTTATTTTTAGGTAGAACCGTTACTGCAAAACTCCAACTTGGTAATGATCCTTCACACTACCTAGGGATTCTGGGATGATATTTTACATTCCTATTTTTTTACGGAAGATTTTTCTCTTTTATCCATTTTTTTCTTTTTTTTCCATGATTTTATTTGTTTATTTATTTATTATAAATAATTATATATATTATTTCTTAAATGATCCATAACTATTCATCACAATTCTTTGTACATATATACCGTGAAATGTCATCATTTCCACCTCCAATTCCCCGCTTTGGCTACCCCACATGTGTTGCACCCAGGGTGTCTCTGTTTGATCTGCAGCTTGGGAAGCCACTGCCTGACCCAATACTGAGGAGAGTTAGGCTCATGACTTGTTTCAGAAGAATTTTAGGTTTGATTCTTGGTTAAGAGTGAGATTTTGTTGCTTAGTGGATGAGAAACTAGCTCTGGCCGTGACCACGCCCACAAAGAAGAAAGCCACACCTCTCGTAGCTGTCTACTGCCAACTGCTCCTTAGTGAGCATCCACACCTGGTGCTCGCCTTTGCCGTCTCTGCTGGGATTCTGGCCACCTTCATCTTGTGTGGGTCTTGTGCAGATACTGCTGGGAGTTCACGAATGCAACGTCATGTGCAGCACACATCACTTCATAGTTTTCCTCTAGTGTGTTGTCAGATATTCAACGTCTTAGTTGAATATGCTTTTATTTCATTTTAAATTATTTTAAGGCTTACCTTTAGGAAAATGTACTGCCTCGATGATAGGGGAACCCGAGTTTTCCTTTCCTCTTTTTTTTTCCTTTCCTCTTTAAAATGACTTTTGTCTTTGCACATCGGAACCGTCACCTATGATACGCAAGAGTACATTTTGAGAAACCATATCATTGAACCATTACGGCTAAAATGGAGACACATGCTGTGTCTTCCATGTTCTTTTTCCATGGTTCTGTGATTGGATCTTAATCTCCATGCCCTTGTCCTTCTGTGGTAACACCAGGACCTTCCCCATCTGTAACCCATGGGCATTTTCTTATTCTTCGTCTCTTCAATTGTCTTGACTAGCTGCAGTCTGAAGGAGGTGAGATAGCTGGATTTCACAAGGGCACAGATGGGTCGAGGGGTGTCCCTGGGCCCCTAGCCTGTGAGAGGCAGAACAGAAATAGACTTGCAACAGATCACGTGACTCCTCAGCTTCGGGGCTATTGTCTGGGCAGTGTTTCACATCTTAAGATCGCTCATGGATTTCTTTTCTTCATTGCGCAATGGTGGGGATGGGGCCCAGGGTACCACACATGCTTAGCACATGCTCTATTATGCTATACCCTTAACTCTGGTGTCCCGCATGATGCCTGCATGCTCCTGGACTTTGGGTAGACCCTAGCAATGAAACCTTTGACAAAGGCTGCCTAGGAAGAAGCTGATTTTGTGCACCCTAGGCAGAGGCTGTGCTGGAACCACGATGCAGGGACTCCGTGTCCCCTGCTGGCCTCTAAGCTGGCATCAGCTTAGGTAGAAAAGTCTGCAAGGAGGAGGAACCTGCCAGCATGCGCATGTGTGTGCGAGCACGCGCATGCGCAGAATGCCCGTGGTCTCCTTGCTAACAAAGGAGAATTTATAGCCCAGCCGCAGTAGTGAGGATGTGAGACCTCTCAACAAGTTCACCATAAAAAACTGGTAGCTATCGATTCCTGCTGCCAGGCCGACTGAAGGAGGAGTTGCGCTCCTGATGTAGTGATGCTTACATTTCAATATTTCCTTTAATTACTTAGAAATGACAATGCATGTTGGCTCAGTGATAAATCAGAAGAAATTTAAACAGCGTCATCAGGAACCGAAGTGCACACATCCCGTGGTTTTTATCTCAGCCGATGGGAAAGGGTGTAGACTCCCTCCAACACCTAGTGTGTCTGTCTGGGAAAGGGTGCAGACTCTCTCCAACACACAGTGTGTCTAGGAAAGGGCACAGGCTCTGGCTCTGGTCTGTTGGGCTCTGTTATCTCAATACAGCTGTTGTCCGCCTTGAGTGGGCAAGTACTGGCTAGGGCCCGGTGCTGAGGGTACCGAGAGGCAGGGATGGAGGATAGATGAGATCCTGTGTGGCAGCACGTGAGAGATGAGGATGCCCTGCCAGGAAGTCTATGGTTTTCTGAGGTGTAAGTCAGCTAAGCAGTGCGCTCCTGTCCTGGTTGGCTATTTCTCTGACCACTGATAGGCTAACTACCAAAGACCCTTTGTGAGTAACCAACACACATTGCAGGGACCTCAGAGTCTGTAGCAAAGAGTGCTCAGTTTCTCCCAAGCTCTGTATGCATTCTGGGTCCCGCTGTAGACTTGCTGGTCAGCAACTCTCACATAACTGCTGAGCGTAACTTGACAGTGGAAGGAAGGCCCAATCACAGGACAGGCATTGAGTAGATGCTACCTTTATGGGGTTTATTAAATGTATCTGTTTTCGAGTGAGGACTTAAGTTGTGCTTGGAGCAGAAGATAGCAGAGCCGGTTATAGACATGCATGAGCACCCAAATGATTAGGGTAGAAACCTGTATGGAGGTCAGAACTAAGAAAGGAGCTACCCTCTCTGATTTATTGTGGGTCCTGAACATATGACAGGAGAGCACCCCTCCTCTGGTCTCCAAACATCCTTCCTTTGTCCCCCGAAGCTCCAAGCCAAACCTCTGTGGCAAAGGCAAACTTCCTTGGTTCCGTTTCCTCATTCCTGGGAGTGTCTAGATGCAACCTCTAAGCTTCCATAGGGGTGGCTCTGCAGTCATCATTAGCGAGCGATTCCGCCCAGGGTTTTCCATTCATATCACCAGTGAGGACCAGAGCAAATCAGAGATGACAAGCCAGACCCCCACAGCTGCTGAGTACAGGAGTGCTCTGATGGCCCCTGCTTACTCCTGGCATCATTTATGTGGAGTAGAGACAGGCAGTGTGATGTGAGGACATGGTAGGTGGACGTGGCACTTAGAGTTTCATGGAGTATTTCATCTCCCGTGCCTTGCTGACAAGGCTCCAAGGGTCTGTAAGAGAGGGCCACTGGTTAAGATAGCCACTGGAGGTCATGGGGTGGAGTAAGGGGAGAGAATGAACTGGGGAAGGGAATTATAGTGGAGGGGGCGGGGTCACCGAACTCATTGACATATTAACAGGGGGGGACTTTTGTACCAAAGGGTCTAGAATGACTCTCTGTCTTCTGGCTCTTAAGCCTGTGTGGTGGTTTGAATATGATTGGCCCATGGAAAGTGGCACTATTAGAAGGTATAGCCTTGTTGGAGTAGGTGTGTTACTGTGGGGGTGGGCTTCGAGGCTTAAGCTCCGCCCAGTACAGATGAGAGCTTTCTCTCAACTGCTACAGAAGACCATCTCCTCCTGGCTCAAGATGGTCAAGTTTGGATCAAGATGCAGAACTCTCAGCCTCTCCTCCAGCACCGTGTCTGCCTGCACGATGCCATGCTTCCTGCCGTGATGATGATGGCCTGAACCTCTGAAACTGTCAGCCAGCCCCAGTGGAATGTTTTCCTTTATAAGAGCTGCCTTGATTGTGCTGTCCGTTCACAGCAATGGAAATCCTAACCAAGACACCACACCAATATGCCAGGATTTAGACTTTCTCACCCAAGATGCTTCACCACCACGTCGGCAAGATGCTCAACTGTTCCTACCTTGAAGGGTGTTTACCCTTCATGTCCTGCTTATAATACCATAGAGGAGCCGTTTGGAGGCTTCACACTGCCTCGGTTTCCTGTTGTTTCTCCCATTTCTCTAGCCTGGTTGTCACAGCGCTTCTGTTCAGGAACGGATGGTGGGACATCCAATAGCTCTTTCTAAACAGGCTGAGAGGTTTCTTCTGTGTTCGACTGCATTGCATTGGTTGGTCTTGAACATGCAGTAACTGCTCCAGCCTTGGTCCAGGACTAAGGAGACAGACTCTTCTGGAACTTAGGACATCGCTGCCTGGAAGCTGCATACTCCGGTGCACTGGATGTCGGGAAGTCCCCTTCTCAGTTAGCAAATCCATGATCTTCACTGGAGAACTTCATTCCTCTGGGTTTTGGTTTTCTCATTAAATAATAGCATAATTTATATAAAAAAGAAAATCACATGTGTCTCAGAGTGCGTCTGCAGCCAAATGAAACCTCACACAGAATATCCATGAAAGCATGGTTGTCCTGTACAAGTAGTCTCTCCTTACACATGGAGCTAATGCGCATCACTACTGATTGCCCCTCCCATGAGCGCATATTTGTGCCTACTGTGTGTGCAGCTTTCCAGTGCACCACACCAGAGGTGGAAGGAGCCTGAAGCTGTCTACTTGCTAAATTTATGGTGTTTTCCTTGCAAGCTTGTTGTCCAGAAAGCAACATCATTGTTCGGTAACTGGGACATGGCAATAATGCATTTTAATGGAAATTTAATTAATTTCAAATGATTACTTCGTTGTAAGTAGAAGGAAAGAAAAAAATAGTTGAAAATTGGCAAACGGGGAAGGAACACTTTTCTATAAGTGCGCAGAGAGAGAGAGAGAGAGAGAGAGAGAGAGAGAGAGAGAGAGAGAGAGAGAGCAGCTGCGAACATTGCTAAAATAAGAAAACACAGAGCTCGAGTTTGTAAAGTTATTTCCTTAATTTGGAGGGTTGTTTCAACTTGTTCTCAAATAAAAAAATTGAAGGACCCAAGCTCTGTGGCTTGGGGAAATTATCATGGGAATCGATAGAAGGTTTTTCTTCTTAAACGCTGCTCTCCTTTGTGTATGGCTGTGCCCCCCCGCCCCCCGTATTAGTTTTGGTTGCTACTGCTATGGTAAAACACTGTGACCAAGAGCAAGTTGGGAAAGAAAGGGTTGATTTGGCTTAGGTTTCCGCATTTAGAGTCTGTCACTGAAGGAAGTCAAGCAGGAACTCAACGAGGTAGAACCCTAGAAGCAGGAGCTGAGGCAGAGGCCCCGGGAGAGCAGGGGGTGAACACACTTACTGGCTCCCTTCCTTTACCCACTCTGCCTGCTTTCTTATAAAACCCAGTACCACCAGCCCATGGTTGGTACCACCCACAATAGTCTGGGTCCTCCCCATCAATCCCTAATCAACAAAATGCTCTATTGGCTTTTTTTTTTCTCTGTAGCCTAATCTTACAACTGCCTTTTCTCAATTGGGATTTGCTCCTCTCTGATGGCTCTGTCAAGTTGACATAAAATTAGCCAGTACTGTGGAGCTGTGCTCTCTAGTGTGTGTAGCTGTGTTCTCCACTCAGTGCAGTGGTATTCCCCTCTGGGTATATCTGTGCTCCCCCAACTGGGTATAGGTGTGCTCCCTGCTGTGCATAGCTGTGGTCTCCACTGGGTACAGCTCTGTTCCTCACTGCATATAACTGAGCTCCCCCTGGGTGTAAGTGTGATTTCTCCTGGGTGTAGCTGCGTTCTTCACTGGGTCTAGCTGTACCCTCCACTGGGTGGAGCTGTGTTCTTCATTCTGTGTGGTGATGCTCTCCTCTGGGTATAGCTCTTTTCCTCAAGTATAGATGTGTCTCCCTGTGTGGAGCTGTGATCTCCACTGGGTGTAGCTATGGTCTCCTCTGGGTGTCTCTGTGCTCCCCTCTGGGTACAGCTGTGCTCCTCACTGGCTGTAGCCGTGAACTGTGCTCAGTGCCTCGGAGGTTTATTTCCATGCCTTGATTTTTGGAAAAAGCATACATCTGAGGCTCTGCAGAAATTCAACTGAGGCCGGCATCCATAGCAAGCACAGGAGAGACCCCAGATGAAAGAAAGGTGATAGTGACCACAGAGGACTGGTATATGGTCTGGGCGCTCTCTCTCTCTCTCTCTCTCTCTCTCTCTCTCTCTCTCTCTCTCTGTGTGTGTGTGTGTGTGTGTGTGTGTGTGTGTGTGTGAATATGTGGCCACGTGAGTATTTGGGCACAAATGCACACATGTGAACCTGTGTAGAGGTCAGAGGACAGCTTCTGATGTTACTTCTCTGTGCTACTCACCTTTATTTCTGAGACAGCCTCTCTCACTGGGACCTGAGGCTCAACCAGCAGGATTGATGGTCAGCAAGATCCAGGGATCTCTGTCTCTGTCTCCCCAGTGTGTGCACCACCATGTCTAGGTTTTCTTAAAACCTTATTCATTTAATATATGAGTACTCTGTTGCATATACATCTGCAGGTCAGAAGAGGGCATCAGATCCCCTTACAGATTCTTGTGAGCCACCATGTGGTTGCTGGGAATTGAACTCAGAACCTCCAGAAGAACAGTCAGTGCTCTTAACCACTGAGCCGTCTCACCAACCCTCAGATTATTATTTTTTAAAACATGGGTTCTGGGGATCAGACTCGGGTCTTTGTGCTTGCAAACTAAGCCTTTACCAACTGAACGCCCCTCCGGCCCTGTTCTCCCATTTTTGACTTTTCGTTCTGATCAGGTTTGGCTTGGTCTCTAAATTGGAGTATTCGATTTCAGTTCTAACTTAGTAGAGCACATCGCCATCCCCTCTGCTATGTGACATCCACCATGTCTGAAGACTCGTGAAGGGTGTTTCCAGGTCACATGGTCCAAGCTTTCTCTCCCTTGCAGCTGGCCCTACAGTGTCTTTTCTTCCATTTCTCTTCCGCAGTGTTCAGGGCTGTGTGTGTGTGTGTGTGTGTGTGTGTGTGTGTGTGTGTGTGTGTGTGTGTGTGTATTTAGCCACCTGTTGTGAATAAACCTTGATTTGTGGTGTTGAGCAACTTCCATGGTGTAAGTTTTTTCACTATGGGAGGCTTCAAGCTGTCCTGGTAAAGCCACCAATTGCTGAGATGGGCAAAGGTGCATCTCCAGCTGACTCTGGAACACTTGCCCACATCTCCCTGCAGTGCCCTTTTTTGGTATGGACTGGATGTGGATTCTGTTTTAGTTTGCTTTTAATTTCTGTGACAAAACACTGACCAAAACCAACTTGGGGGAGGGAAAGTTTTAATTGCTTTATAGGTCACAGTCTACCATTGAGGGAGATCCAGACAGGAACTCAAGGCAGGAACCTAGAGGTAGGACTTGAGACAGAGACCACGAGGAACACTGCTTCCTGGATTGCTTCCCCTGGCTTCCTCAACTACCTGTTTTTATATAGCTTAGGAACATCTTTGCTCACAGTGGGTTGGGCCTTTTTCTCCATTACCTATCAATGATGAGAATGATCCGAAGGCGTGCTCACAGGCTATGCTGATAGAGGCCATTCCTCAGTTGAGATTTCCTTAGATAGAATCAGTTTGTATGCTCACTAGATCAGCCTGATCTGTCAGGATGTGTCACTTCCCTAGGACACTCAGAAACATTGTTGAAAGGTGTTCCTTGATGGACTGTCTGAATGCCGGACACCTTAGGCGGTGTCCTTCCCTAGCTACTACAGTTCCTGTGGGATGCAGAAGCTGGCTTCAATAACGGCACAGACCTCCTCGTGGCCTTACCAGGTGGCTTAGTCTATCACAGCATGGTGGCTAGGGTAGAGAGAATCTCTTGTGTACTGTATAGAAGCATCACCTGTCAATAAAAGACTGACGGCCTGTGGTGGTTTGAATATGCTTGGCCCAGGGAGTGGCACTGTTATGAGGTGTAGCTTTGTTGGAGTAAGTATGTCATTGTGGGTGTGGGCTTTAACACCCTCCTCCTGACCAAGTGGAGGTCAGTATGTATTCTGTTAGCAGCCTTCAGATGAAGATTTAGAACTCTCAGCTCCTTCAGCACCATGCCTACCTGGATGCTGCCATGCTCCCACCTTGATGATACTGGACTGAGCCTCTGAACCTGCAAGCCAGCCCCAATTAAATGTTGTCCTTAGAAGAGTTGCCTTGGTCATGGTGTCTGTTCAGAGCAGTAAAACCCTAAGACATGACCTATTAGCTGAGGCAGGAAATAGGAGGTGGGAATTCCAGTAGGGAAAAAGGAACTCTGGGATAGTCAGACGCAGGAAGAGATTCTCCCAAACTCTGAGGAGTTGGATGTATGAAACTGAGAAGAGGTAACTAGCCACTTGACTCTCGTAGAATAGAACAAACAGGTTGATTAAGGTATGAGCTAGTCAGGGAACAAGTCAAAGTCAGTGACTGAGGCATTTATTCATACATAGTAAGTCTCAGAATCTTTAGTTTGGGAATCAGGGTGTAGGTGGAAGAGCCTGGGGTTGGTTGTAGGCTTGGTCAGTGAGGGGAGCTTTAGGGGTAGAGCCTTCAACAAACAGAAGCTACAACACCCTAGATGACCTCCTGGGCACCACACAACATCTTGTTACTGTGATCTCTTGGCCGCAGGTAAGTGGCCATGGCCAACACCAATGCCAAGGGGATAGGATTCTACTTCTTGGTAAGAGAAGAACAAGGTCACATTTCCAGAGTGTGTTTGGGATTGGAGAGTGCCATGTGGCCTTGAATACCCCTCTGCTCCAAGTAACCATCTTCCTAGGGAACTCTATGTGTATAAATAAAAACATGAGACCAATGGATGGTGGCACTCTTGACTGAGGCAGAATCTGTGAGGCTAAATTCTTTAGTCATGCTTTAAAAGAGCGCATTCCAGAGTATTCCTTGAACTTAACTGAAGAGAAAGAACCTGAAATTCAGAGTATCTTTTTGACCACAAGAGCTGCTATTACCAAACGATCAGACACAGGAGATAAATAGCAAGATACACTCAGATCCTTGGAGTGGAGTGATCATCTTCCAGAGCATGTTTCCCCAGGGTTAGCCAGTGAGCATACATCCCCTGCTAGCAAGTTCAGGGACCCAGCCTTTGTCCCCACATCCCTGCTCCAGGTTTGTGTTGTCCTCATTGTATCTCAGTGATGGATATGGATGGTTCAGGCCAGTCCTGACTCCTTAGGGTGTTTGGTGTCAGGGCTGTGTTATTGTGGATTCAGAGTTTAATGGCTTGCTTCATTCATCAATTCCTTAGTTCATATATATATATATATAATACATATATATATAATACATATATATATAATACATATATATATATAAATCCATCGATCCATCCATCCACCCATCAATTCATCTGCCCACCCATCCATATTTCCATCATCTGTCCATCCATCCATCCATCCATCCATCCATCCATCCATCCATCCATCCATCCATCTGTTGTTTTTCTAATTCTTCTGTGTGTCCCTGTTTCCCCATTCGTGAGATGGAAATCTTCAGAGTCCCACTTGGAAGGTTGTGCATGCAGGACTGAGTTATAACCTGAGTATCTGAGCCTTGCTGGGCACAGAGGAGGGATTCACTGAGTACTACCAGCACCACGACTGGAGTGGTGAACCTTGACCTTGTGGTAGTCATGAGGGTTCCTGCTGTGGGATATTTCCTGCCATCAAATCGGGGTGTGCAGAGTCATGGCACTGATAGGGATTCTATCTCTAGCTGGACTGTAGGTGAGCTGTGGTTCAGATCTCCATTTCATCAGTGGCCCCACTAGAACCGAGTCCCTTTTCTTTCCCCAGGACCCATCCCCCAGGGGCTTTGGCCTTTAGCATTGGAGCGACCCACCACCACTCAGGTTCCTTCCATGGTGGTCATCACACTAATTGGATACTCATGGCCATGCTCCTTGAAGAGGCCCCATTGGCTACTGAGGTCTTATCATTATTATAAACGGTCTTTACTAAGTGTCTCTAACCAGCTGCCCATAAAATAATGAAAGGAAAAGTGTTCTTATTAAAGAGTTTATTTGGGCTGTAAATGTGGGGCTGCCGATTGTGGCCTATGAGCCACAGAAGGAGGCTGTTTATTACAGTGGTTTGATGGCAGCGGTGATTAAAACTCACTGTAGACCCAGAAGCCAGGGCACACAAGAGACAGGGCTCTCCACAGGGCTGGAGATGGTGTCCTGGGATTACCTCTGGAGGCAGAACCTTGGTGGAGGGTCAAGGTGGACTGAGTTCGGGCTCTAGTCGGGAGGAGGCTCTGAGGCTGGGCTTGGCCGGCTGAATCCCTGGGGTCTCCCTGGGATGACCAGTAGCTCTTCCTCCAAAAGCTTGGGTTGTAGACTTTTAAATATAAGTGCCACCCCTCCACCTCTGGGATCCCTCAGCTGTGCCAAGTTAGAGACCTATGTGCACCTATAGGTTATATAGCGTACACTATATAGCACACACTTTCTGAATTCACCCCCACCTTAGATCTCTCAACTGAGCTCAGTAACATGTTTTTGTTTTTGTTTTTGTTGTTGTTTTTGTTTTGCTTTGTTTTTTGTTTCTTGTTTTTTACCCTAAGGTGCCAAGTGCAGACAGAAAGCAGGGAGGTGATGGCTAAGGCCATTCATTCCATTGTGGTCTGGATGCCAGAGACCTGCTGCAGGGGACGAAGATGTTCACAGAAGGACAACTATGAAGCTAGCCTTCCCTGAGACCACATAGAAGCTGGCTTGACGCCTCTGCTTGGGCCAACCTCCTGACTGCTGGGGAATGTGAGCGGAAGCCATTTTTACCAACCCTGCCTGTCTCTGTGACACATTTCAATTCCAAGTGGCTTTTTCCCCCCCCCAGTTGAGGAGGAGGGCTCCCAAGCCCCAGAACTTCCTAGCCTCTTCTCTGACACCATATATAGTGTTTGCTTCAGCACTTCCCCTCAGAATTAGTGAGCCTTGGCTGTGAGAAGATGGCTTTGGCTCATGGGGGTGGAGGTCAGACTGAACCTTTGTGGCCAGGATTGTCATTTGGTCCATCTAGGCAGCTATCCATGACCCCCTGTATAGTTACTTTTTTTCTGTCTCTGCAATAAAACACCACTATCAAAACCAACTTATAGAAGAGAGGTCTTATTTTGGCTTATGGTTGTAAAGAGAGAGTCCAAAATGGTAGGAGGCATGGCAGGCAACAGGAACAAGGAGCCAAGAGATCACACTTCCAACCACATTCAGACAAGCAACGCCTGGGGGTGTTCAGGGAGGACGGAAGTGAGATGAGTTATATGCTTTCTAAGTCTGTCCCTAGCAGTGAACGTCCTCCAGCAAAGCTACAACTCTTAAAGATTCCGTAACCTCCTTGAGCAGTAAGACCAGCAGGGTACCAAGTTTAAAACCTGAGCTCATGGGGAAAATTTCTCCTTCAAAACCTCAACACTCCCCCTCCCTGGTCTTCCTTGCTCATACACAGCAGTGAAGAGCTGACAGGGAGTACAAATGTCACACGTGTCTGTAAGGTCTTGTAATTCTCCTCAGATGCCCTGGCTACACCCAGCCTCTTGATGGCTGCTTGTCCAGGAGAGCTGCCCCTTCCTCCCACATCCTGCCAAGGGAGACGGTTTGCTATCTTTTGCCCAGTATTGTTCTAATGGACCGAACTAGACATCTCTTTATTCCCTTAAGATTTGTTGACACTTGATTGATGGCCCAACCTATTATCCACTTTGGCAAGTACTGGACTTTCCCGTGTTTGTTGGGTCCGTTTTTCCTGCGTGTTTCTCTGAGTTCAATTTGCTATTCATGTTCTTCGACTTTCCTCTCCTCGGTGACCTTTTTTCGGCTTGCTCTCTCAGCTCTTAAGACGTGTGTCAACATATTCCAGTTGGTTGTAGGTTTGTCTATTCTCCTTGTATTTCCATCAGTTTTTTTTATCTGTCTGTTACTTGGTGTGTGGGAATTGGGAATTTTTAAAGCTGGATGCACTGAAAATTTTATTGTGAAGTATTCCTCTTTATCCCCAAAGTCCACTTCATCCAATATCGACACGGTGCAGAGGCTTTGAAAACAAACACACACGCACCAACCAAACAACTTAGGTAAGTGTTTGCCACACATAGGTACGGTACATACATGTATGTGTGCACATGGTGAGCATGCGTGGCATATGTGTACAATATGGGCATTCAGGGGGGTGGACTCCTGTCTTCCAGAGCTGTCTACCCCAGCATAGTGGGGTCAGTCTTGTTTTTCACACTGAATCAGCCTCTGAGCCTGGAAAGTTTGTCTCTGATTGGTTCCCTGACTGGCTGTGTGAATCACATGATTGGGTGCTTCTGCAGGCCCTGACCACCTCCTTTCTTATTGCCACTTTTGGGTTTGGACTATATTTTTCATTATGTGTCTTCTACCAATAGCCCCCAAATTCAGACACCTTAATCTTCCTTCAGTGCTTGCTCAGACCTCACTAAAGGTAAATATTCACTGGACCTGGTTCAGTTTTAGATCAGTTGAAGATCTAAGGGCAGGTAAGGTCCATTTCTTTGCATGGCTTTGTTATGTGTTTCAAATTTGTTTGTATTTTTAGCCCAAGAAGGCAGATTCCACACACACACACACATACACACACACACACACACACACACACACACACACACTCTTTTGGCTGTTTGTATCTTTTCCTGAGTCTTCCCCTGCTGCTTAGTTTTGGTCATCCTGACATAGCTAGATTCACTTGGGAAGAGAGGACTCAATTTAGACAAATCACATCTATTAGATTGTCCTGAGGAACATTTTCATTCTTCGCTTTGTTTTCTTATCCTTAAATCTACCTTATCTGATTTATTTCTTAAAATAAAAATGTGGTTACATAATTTCTTGCTCCTCTTCAACTCCTCTCATGCCCCTCCCTCTTGTTCCCTCTCAAATTCATGGCCTCTTTTCCTTTACTAGTTATTATATATTATATATATATTACACATATTATATATAACATATTATGTATTGTATATGATGTGTATGATTATATGTAATATTATGTTATGATGATTATATTATAATTATATATGATATACATTAAATATGTATATACACATATATGCATATTGATATATAACCTGAGTCCATGTAGTATTGCTTGTATGTATATGATTTCAGGGATTTTTAACTGTAGATGTGATGGCATGAGAGCCATGCTTTCTTCTGATGCTCTTGGTATTCAGCCCTTGCTTGCTAGGGTCTTGCCAACTGTCTTAGTCAGATATGGTGTGAAAGCTTGATTGAGCCTCCTGGGTTCTATTGATTCTTCTCATACAGGGCCCTTGGGGGAAAAGCCATCACACAGGAGAGCCACCTTCCATATTCCTGCATGTTCTGGGTCGGAAAATTTCACTATCTTACCATTTATCTAATGACTTTTAAAAAGCTGTTTCTGACCAGATATCTTTCATGGTCAGTGGGAGCTCTAGTCACAGTACCTACTCTGTCCTTACTGAAGAGGAAGCCATGACTCAAGTTGCCTTCTGTGTGTTTGCTGCTGGGTGGACATTTGGCCTTTGCTTTCCATGCCTGAGACCCACACTCCTTAGCTTCTGAGATTTGTCTGTCCAACGTAGACTTCAGTGAGAAGGAGGGATGCCAGACGGGGACATGGCTTTCTCTCTCCTCCCTCTGCTGGGATTCCCATGTATAGCAATGGCCTTGGAGTGGGACTGAGGGCTAGACAAAACCCTCAAGGCTCCAAATGCTGTGGGGACAAGAGGAACTTACACAGGCATGGTCCCTGCTTTGTGAAGCTTTTGTCGCATAGAGAATGAGATGTAAGGAAGGGATACCCTGAAGCTGTACCTCAGAGGCTGAGGCAGGGCAAGAGACAGAGATAGGGGAGGGGTTGCTTAAACACCGGAGAAGCTCCTCGGACAGGGAGCAAGGTGGGTGTGTGGGGGGACCAGCTTATCAGTCGAGGAAGAATAGTGGCCCAGGGAGTTTCCAGGGTCAGGAACACGTTGTGATGAAGGGGTAAAGGAATGTCAGTTCTGGGTGTTGGTGAGAGAGGAGCCACCTCAGGTCAGGACATGAGCTGGGCATAGGCCAGGGGGAGCCTGGTCTTTGGAGCACCTATAGTCCACGAATTCTACCTTGTCCTATCTTGGGCCTCAAGTTTGGTGAGGAGCTGCTGGCAGTGCTCTCTAGTGGACTTCACAAAGTCCCTGATGCGTTATGGGGCACTAACTAGGGGTAATGGTTCACTGGTCATTGGAGATTTGCAGCACATGAGTCCCTGGCCCTGAAAACTCCTGAGTTCAGCAATGGTCAGACAGCTGTGCTTTGCTTGGAGACAGAACAGCTAGTGCATGCAGAAGTGGCTATTGCCAGTTATTCTGGGGACTTGGAGATGTGTCCGGGATTTAACTGTTCAAAGCATCTCCGTGTGGCCGAGCCTTAACTGATCCCTGGATTTCAGCCTTGACAGAGATGCCTTCATCTTGCTGTGGGTAGACATTCACCCCGGGGGCTGCGGACAACAACCCCACTAAGGCCTTCCAGCCTCATTCAGAGCCTTGGGATGAAGGTCTTAGTGGTATTGCTGTCAGCCATAGCTGTCAGCTCTGCTGGAGAGATGTGGTATGATTACCTCACACAGACAGAGACCTCTGTGGATCCAGCTGGTGGCAGACAAGAGCCCAAGAGGCAGAGCAAAGGAACTTCAATTCTTTTTACCCACCCCCCCAAGCTGTCCTGAGACTCGAACCCAGGGCTTTGGCCATGCTAAGACAGTTCTCTGCTGCCAATCCATAGCCCCAACCAAAGCTCTTCTCTCCTGTGTGTAGAATGTGCCCTCAGAAAAATACAGAGGCTTTATGGAGCTCTGTGACATCCCTGACACTCCATCATGCCCTTTCACGATCAGAGGAATCTGCAAAGGAACACACATAGCTCCACTCGTACCTGCGTCTTTGAGCTGCTGAGTGAACATAGGTGATAGTAGCCATACATCTCCGCCCCTCTTTGGGTGTGAGGAGAAGGGCAAGGCTCTTCCTGGCTTTGCCATTGACAGCATGAGGAGTCATCAGCTCTTCTTCCAGGGTCAGAAATGCAAAAATGTCAAGCTTCTTCTCCGTTCTTTGCTCACCTGGTGGGTTCCTTTTCTCTCTGTTATCGAAGGTGAGGAAGAAGGGCTCAGATACTCGCCCTGGAGACTGAGCTGCTACTGAGCTACTGAGCCCTGCTCTCGGCTTGGCTGTTATCAACTCTGGTCCCCAAGGGTGGATGTGCTAGGGAAGGCAGTGTCTTCTCCATAAGGTTGCTGGCCTGATGGAGACCTTCAAGGGATGCTGGGCACAGTGTGTGGAAGGATCTGAAGGACCTAGGAAGACTGATATTTGGGCTCTGGGCTTAGACCGTCTTATGGCTGTTGGGTTTAAAGATAAAAGAGTGAATGCCAGTGTGGTTAACAGAGATGCCCATGTCCTGGCCCTGGAGTCTGAGAATCTGTCAGGTAAGGTGTCCATAGGTTGTCAATTTATCACTATCCGCACCTTGATGGGGGAGTGCATCCTGTATTAGTCAAGTGAGTCCAGTGTCACAGGGTCCTACAAAAAGGAGGTGGGTGAGAGGAGTCAGCCTCAGGGAAGGATTCAGCCTATCTACTGGTCTGGAAGGGGCAGCAACTTAAAGAACATGGATGCCCTAAGAAGCTAGAAAAGGCAGAAAGGGGGCTCTGGAATTTGGAAGGAACCTGAACAGGACCATCTCTATGCATACCTTGACTTTTACACTGGGACACCTACCATCAAGACTGACTTCTTGACCATAGGCAGTAGTTGATAGGGGATGGGGTGGGCAGAACACTGTATTCTCTGTTGTAGACAGGCATCTGCACATATGTTATTGGATAACTCAGCTGTGGGTTAACATACTGGTAATGTTTTCTGGTTCCGAGTTCACTCTTTAGCCTAATGTCCCTAGAGGAACGTGAGATTGATGCTAGCAGAAACCACCTGCACTGGCTGTTTCAAGATGTCTGAGCCCAGGTATTGGGAAAATGAGGGAAGAGAGAGCAAGAGAAGATAACCTGAAACTCGGAGATGTGCCTGACACTTGTAAAGCACTAAGACTGAACTCCTGAACAGTGGCTTGTCTCCCCTCCCTATGGAGCAGTGTTTTTCAACCTTTCCGTTTACAGAGTTCCTTATGTTGTGGTGACCCCCCCCTCTCCCCAACATTAAATCATCTCATGGTTCCTTCACAATTGTTATTTTGCTACTGCTATGAATCATAATGTAAACATCTGAGAGGCAGATTATCAGATATTCTGATAGCCGACCATGTGTGGGTCGCAATCTGAGGGTTGAGAACAGCTGCAAAGCCAGCCCCTGGAGGTGAAAGGAGAGGCCTTTGTTTCCAGGGTGTTAATCCATTGCCTTCTCAGATCACAGGTTTTCTGGATAAAGCCCAGCTTAAAGATTCAATTCCCAGGAATGGGAATACCATATCTGCTGAGTTTGATTCCTGGTGATCACATGGTAGAAGGAGAAAACCAACGTCTGAATCTTGTTCTCTAACTTCCACAAATATACACATACACAATAGTATGTACAACCCATCCCTCCTCATCCCCACAATAACTAACTAACTAACTAACTAACTAACTAACTAACTGACTGACTAACTAACTAACCAACCCCAGCAGAGTGTGGCCCACACCTGTCTCTGGCTTCATCCCTGCCCCACCCCCACGCTGTAGAGACTGAAGCTCAGGCAGCTCTCACAGGACTGGCTTTGCTCCCGTCTGCCTGAGGTTCCTCCCTTCCAGCTGGAATACTGACTGGCTTGAACTTGCCCGGATCTTGTGCAGGGCTGGGGATGGAACGTAGGCCATGCTAAGCAAGTGAGGTCTTTCCCCGGCTTCGTAGCACACTTTTTATTTCCTTGACACAGGCTAGGCGGGTTTCCTAGGCAGTGCGTTATATCTGCCTTCCTTTCTCGCTTCCTCTCTGCACCTCCCAGTCTTTCTCCTTTCCTTCATCCTCCTTACCCCCCACCCCCGCCTCCACCTCAGGTGTAAGATCCACTCTCCCATGTCACAAGCACAGGCACAGGCTGCGCTCACTCCCCAGGTTCCCACGTCTGGGTTCTGAGGGTGCTGCTTCTCTCTGTAGCATCCTGGAGCTTTCTCCTGTCCTTACCACTTAGTCCTCTGGTCTGGCTGATTCCATCCTCATTTGAATCCGTTTCAGGGTCCCGTGTATCCTCTGGAAAAAGACCCTTATCTCACTTTACAGATACAGGGAAATACATGGCTGTAAAGTAATCCTGGACATCTTCTTTGCCTCCCTTGTACCCGAACAAAGACACGAAGACCTGGTATTTTATTAATGAGCTTCTTGCACTAATAGCTGGGTGGATGCCGTGCTTTCTAACCTGACTGTGCTAGCCTGGACTACTTCCCAGCTAAGAGGCATTACCTGCCATCTTGGGCTTGCCCTGGCTGTTCATGTACCATCTATCCTCCCCTCCTCATGATGACCTCATCTCTCCACCTGAGACCCCCTCTTTGGGATCTGATGTCCTGCCTCATTCTTTCCTGCCCAGCTATTGGTTGAATCAGTTCTAAATTAACCAATCAGGCGTGATGGAAACCAGTATGTACCCATCATTGAGATAGGAGATGTTTGACAAGGCCAGCATCTGAAATGCAACCAGATCTCTGGGCACAGTAATGAGCGTCTGAGTGCACAGTGCACAAAACCAACCCCAACACATTGCCTCTAGGCTCAGCAGAGCCTAGGCACCTCGAGGTGTGTTATTGGGTTTGAGCTCCCACCCTACGACCTGGGGCTCTCATGTTATTTCGAAGGATGTAGGTGACATTGTGGCTGCCGCGTGATGACTGTCTTCAGTGCCTTATGATTTGGGTCCTGAAAACATTTCTTTTTATTGATTTGGAGCATCCCGGATGCCAGGATTAACTGGGCTTGAGCAGCTGCTGGAGGATGAGGGCCTTTTCAGCCCCAGAGATCCTCATCTGTCCTGCCTGCTGAGCTCTGCACGGGGGATCAGTTTGCTTTGCTAACCATGACTAATTTCCAGCAGTGGTGCTGCACTCTGAGGTGGCTTGGTCCTCACCGCTGCCTCCTGCAGAGCTATTGACCAGGCATGTTCTGTTTTTGTGGCCCTGTATCCTCCCCATCAAGCCACCATCAGGTTGCACAGAGACCTACAGGGAACAGTGATGACCCCATGCTTGGAATTCCAAGGCAAGCTGAGAGCTTCGATTGCTGGCGCCCCATAAAGTCTTTCCAAGCGATTCTTCCTATTCTGTTGGCCAGTGTACTACCCCAAATTCTTCATATACCACGTCTTGTCTACTCCTTCCCTGCTGTTTGGTGTTTGAAGGTGTTATGGAGAGAGACCAAGGACCAAGGAGGCTCAGATATGCTGCTGGGAGGCTGGCCAGAGGCCTCACCCAGTGCCAGCCAGGACACTGTGGCTTGTTTCATGGCTGAAGGAAGAGACTGTACAGACAAATGGACACACAGGTACATAGACAGAAAGACAACAGAGTCAAGGTCCCAGCCCATTGCTCTCTCTGTGGCTGAGGGGCTGATGTCTCAACCTTTCCCTTTCCTTTCCTCATGGCTCTGTTGTATCTCCACCTCTCAGGATGCCTGGGATTCCCACAAAAGATGTATCAAGAGTAAGACAGACTAGAGAGTGACCACTGCACAAAAAAGGCATTCCAGAGCTGTGGTGGGCACATCTGGGGCTTTAGGATAACCATGGAGTGTTACAGCAAATCAAAGGAATCCAGCTCACAAATGAAGTTCCTGCTTGTAAAGAGGATGTCAGGTAGTTTAAAGAATGAATCAGTGGGAAATTACAGGATTATAAAATGTCATTAACACAAGAGTTTATTGCCCCATTCTTGTTCCTAAGGTGGTTATTCATTCAAAGCACAAGAGAGTCTCCACCTCCACTTTTAGGAAATGAGTAAGGGAGGACTACGGGTTTCAGCCTTTCCTCTGTGGGCTTATCATCCATACAAGAAGTGAGGTCTTAGAGAAAAAGCAGCAGGGAACATTGCTTTCTGTCTTCCACAAGCAGGTTCCAGAACAGCACATCCATTCCAGCGTCCTCTAGAGCAAAACAAACCCTTACTCAGGCTTAGAAGGAGCATCTTAGTATACACTCACTGCGTGCTCTAGGTAGGGCTGACCCAGATGTGTAGCTTCCGAGGGGGTGTCTTTCATCCTGAGAGACTTAGCAACACCTTAACATCTGTGAAGCATTTGGTGTTGGATCACCGTGTCCCCAGAGAGTCATAATGGAGTAATGAGGGTGTCGCCTGTGGCCGGCTTCCCTTATACCAGCTCTGGGTGCTACATCCCCTTCTGGGGTCATTCTACTGAAAGCATGAACATTACCCTGTTTAGTGATTAGCTTACCAATACCTAGCAGTCACTAAAGGCTTTCCTTTTGGGCTTGGGGAACAGTTGCTCTACCTGGACTATCCCCGCAGAGCCACTGACTTGCTAGCCCTGGCGCTTGGACATGGCATCCTTCCCGAGTGGTCACCTGCCACACTCTCAATGTGAAGTGTTTGCAGCTAAGGGCATGTTCTAGGGCACACATTTAAGTCCAGCAGCAGGTCCTGTTGGAGTCCAGGGACTCCAGGGGTTACATGCCATTTGTCGTTAAGCTCCCCTGACCCACTGGCTGGTGCAGTGACATCCATCAAGCAAATTGATCAAGCTTCAGAGAGCAGGTCAGGACTGTTCCCCGACATGGCATTTGGTGGACTTAATTGTAATTAATGACCGAGAATCCCTTTAAGAATTCATAACTAATTTAAAGAGACATGTAAGGAGGCAGAATCGGTCCAGCCATCTTTAAATGCTTCACGTGTAACACCTAATTACCAGATGCGCTTTTCCTCTGACACAAGATGGGAAGGAGGATTGAAAGCTGCGCCCAAAACATCTCAACACACTCCCCACAAAGAGGGGGAAGAGATATGCTCCACCAGGGCACAGGAGAAGAAGCTCCAGCCATCTGGGTGCTGGTCCTTCTGCTATCAGAGAGATGGTATTTTGGGTTGGAGGACGTGGGATGAGGTGGAAGGGTTGTATCTGAAACACACCAGATACCTTATTCTAAAAAGGAGAGAGACCATTTGAAGGGTAGAAGGAGGAGTAGTGACATCACTCAAATGCTCTGCCAACAAGAAGTATAACCATCAGAGGGTGGGCAATGAAGACTGTAGTTCTGGGCCTTGTGGGCAAAGGATGACCACAAATCCCGTGATAATCTCTGTTGGAGACATATCCATCTGTGTCTCTTCTCATGAGCTCTGACTGTCTCTGTGATCGCTACACTGTGGCTTTCAGACACAGTCCTTGGCAGACTGGTAATTTCCACTCACTGCGGTTTGAATGCAGACTTTGGGCCTGAGCTCCTATACTGTGGGCAGGTTCATTTTACCCACATGGGAGGAATCAAGGCCTGGCTAATAGGCCCTCTGAGCCCCCGCCTAGCAGCACAACCTTCCAGTCAGCCAGGCTGCAGGTTCAGGACAATGACCAGGTCACCTTTCATGGTCTGAGAAGTATGTCATCTGTTCTCTGTGAAACCATGCTCACTGACCACAAGGGCCATTACTACTGGACCCTGCCCAGACCACACATTGATATGTAAAGAAAAAGGCAGCCAATAGCTTGAGTCAGGAGTTGGATGGTGGTTTCTCACACAAGATTGGATGAATAGAAAAATCCTGAGATGAGCAGTGTAGTGAACTTTCTTCGCTTAGCTGCACAGATTCATGATCAAGTAAAAATAAACAAATGGTTCCTATTTATTTAACAAAGAAAGAGTCTTGTCTTAACCAGGGACATAGTTTGGAATCAGTGCCGGGGGCTCCCTGGTGATTGACAGCATAATAGCTCAGGTAAGCAGCAGGGATAAGAAGTTGCGTGCATATCCCAATCCACTCACCAAAGAGACCAGTCATGGTGGGAGGCAGAGAAAGGAGATTTGATCAGCATGGGATAGTGGGCCCAAGTGACCCTAAATTCATCTTTGGTGTGCTGTCCTGGCTTTTAAATTTAAAGAGAAGAATCAGGATAGGGATCAAAATGTATGCAAAAACAAACAAACGTGGTTATCTTGTGGTTTAGCTGATCACTGTCTTAGTTTTGCTTCTATGCTGTGGTCCAAGAGTCTTTACTGTGTGAGGGGACAAAGAGGATCTCAGGAAATGTCTCCTGCTCTATCACTGTACAGCTTCCCTTGCTTGGAGAGAAGCTCTGTTGGTTCAGCTCTGATGCGTGTGGGTAGTCTCAGCCTTACAGTAAAGATGTTTATCCTTCAGACTTGTTATTTGTTCCTGGATTCTAACATGGCTACAGCAGGTTCTGGACAATGACCAAGTCACCTTTCATGGGTCTAGAGCACAATATTTTGAAAGTTGTCCCTAGGGTACCTAAAGGAGATAGATCAAACCCCAAGGCAGGGATACTGGACTTCTATTACATTTTTAGTTGCTTTTGGGTCCAAGTGAGTATATGCTTTTTAGCAATCGCAGTCCCTAAGTGTCTTTTATAAGGGCTGTGGGAACCAAACACCTGCTGCCGGACCCTCAATGCCTGCACAGGGTCTTCAGGTGTCCTCGTTAGTGTTTCTGTCGCTGTGATGAAACCCTGTGACCAAAAACAAATTAGGCAGTCCATTTGGTTTATACTTTTACATCATTGCCTATCATTAAAGTAAGGGCAGAAATTCCAACAGGACTGCACCTGTAGCCAGGAGCTGATTCAAAGGCCATGGAAGAATGATGCTTACTGGCTTGCCTACAGCCTGACCTTGTGAAGACATTTTCTCAATGGGGACTCCCTTCTCTCTGATGATTGCAGCTTATGTAAAGTTGACATAGTCAGTATACCAGCTGTCTTAGTCAGGGTTTCTATTCCTGCACAAACATTATGACCAAGAAGCAAGTTGGGGAGGAAAGGGTTTATTCAGCTTACACTTCCACACTGCTGTTCATCACCGAAGGAAGTCAGGACTGGGAACTCAAGCAGGGCAGGAAGCAGGAGCTGATGCAGAGGCCATGGAGGGATGTTACTTACTGACTTGCTTCCCCTGGCTTGCTCAGCTTGCTTTCTTATAGAACCCAGGACCACCAGCCCAGGGATGGTACCACCCACAATGGGCTGGGTCCTCCCTCCTTGATCACTAGCTGAAAAAAATGCCTTACGGCTGGGTCTCATGGAGGCATTTTCTCAACTGATGATCCTTTCTCTGTGACAACTCCAACTTTTGTAAGTTGACACACAAAGCCAGCCGGCACACCACGGCAGACTGGAATACACTATAGAAAGGGAGCTAGAGTTATGATTTCTGCAAAATGCTGGGGTGGGCGTGCTGTGGGTTGTTCAAACCATGGCAGCAAACAGAACAACAGCTGCTCAGTGCAAGGAACAGGCAAGTACGAGCTGCCTCTGGCAGAGGCTGTTTCTCCCAGGCAGTAACAGCCATGGGCTCTGGCCATTCTGGAAGCTGAATGCTCTGAAGGCTAAGTGCATAACAAACCTGAAATAGGCAACCAAGGTCCAATCTGACTTAAAAGCAGCGAAAGAGTGAAACATGTCCAACAGAAGCGCCATCGAAATATTTTCTAGGGATCCAGGTCTACTCCTGGGAGACGAGCTGTTAAAAACCACACACCAAGCACAAGGGGAAAAAATCCATTATGATGACTTGCTATGGATTGAATCTGGAATGTTCCTTTCAGGCTCCTGCTTTGAGCACTTTTCCCCAGCCTGTGATGCAACGTTGAAGATTATGAAGCCTCTGGGAGCTGGGGCATGATTGGTAGAAGTAGGTCATTGGGGTCCCGCCTTTGAAGTTGGCCTGTGCTTCTGTGTCTGGTTCTCTGTTTCCTGTCTGTTGCTATGCGAGCAGCTTCCACTCCATGCTCCCTCTGCAGTGAGTCAGGTTTCTCTATTCCACCTTCCCCTCTAAAACCTTCAATCACAGTAAAGCTACTCTTTAAGTTTCTTTGTCAGGTATTTGGTTACATTGAAGAGAAAAGTAACAAACATGGAGGGTTGTTGTCTTAGGGTTTTACTGCTGTGAACAGAGGCCATGACCAAGACAAATCTTATAAGGACAACATTTAATCAGGGCTGGCTTACACGTTCAGAGGTTTAGTCCATTATCATCAAGATGGGAACATGGCAGTATCTATGCAGACACAGTGCAGGAAGAGCTGGGAGTTCTGCATCTTGTTCCAAAGGCAAATAGGAAAAGACTGGCTTCCAGGGTCTTAAAGCCCACACCCACAATGACACACCCACTCCAAGGCCACACCTACTCCAACAGGACCACACCCTCCAATAGTGCCATTCCCTGGGCAGAGCATATACAAACCATCGCAATTGAGTAGCAATGAGTGTGCTACAGAATTCACCCTTGAGGAGCTAGAAGTGACAGAATGTTAAAGCATGTCCTACCATGCTTTAACACAGTAAAATCAACACACACACATACACACACACACACACACACACACACACACACACCAAGGAGACTGAGACAGATGGGATTCACAAAGTAGCAGTAGAATATTATTGAGAACCAGAAAGCTCAATTAAAAACAAAGCAAATCAAAATCGCAGAATTTGAAAGTCCAGCCAGTGACCAGAATCTGAAAAAATCTCTCAGTACGTGGTGACACAAAAGGTTCTGCCTCTCAGCAGAAAGAGCTGGGAGGCAGAAGGAGCACAGTAGGCTGAAAGGAGCACAGAATGGAATGAGGGAGGAGACATGGAATTCATGGGGCCAAGATCCCTCCTTCTCTTTACCAAGATCTCAGTGCCAAGACACACCTGAGACCGTCCCCTGGACTGTCCACCCTGTTAGGACTTCGAATTCCTTTGCATTTCCCTTCCACCAAGGGAGAGAGCTTGAGTTCAGTTCCTTGTGTCTGGCTGTAGGTTCTTGGCAGGGATGCCAAGGGCCAGCATGACCACGTGGCAGCCAGTGCTGTCACTGTGTGCACAGAAAGGTGCATAGTTATGATGACCTGAGTTAAAACATCTGTTTTCTGCTGTGCCAGCCAGCCACATTGTGAGACTGAGCTGTCAGATTTGCTGTTCCAGAGGATATAGAGAACATTTCTACTGAAGACATTCAAGAAAGACTTTACGGGGCAGCCATGGGCTGGGAGATGGAGATTCAGTCCACTCAGGGAAGTAGCCATGACTCTGTGGGATCCAGGGTTTGGGGGAAAACATGAGAGCTCTCAGAAAGCTTAGGGTTTAGATGGTCATATGTGCTTCAAGTGCCTTCCTCCTCTACTGTTCCAGACCTAGGACTGGACCATGAGAGGTAGGAGGATCCTGTATCTGTGTCATCTGAGCCCTGAGGGCTTAAAAGCTGTGTCCAGATGTGGTCCGGCAGCACCATATAGCAAGAACACAGATTTATTCCTATGCATGCGGACATTGACAGGAGCTGCATTTAACGTTAACCAAAAACAGACATCAGCAATGGCTTCTGGCCCGTGGATGGGAGCAGAGGAGGAAAACCTCTTGAAATGGGAGCAGAAGTGGCCCAAGAGGTTTACAGATGGAATAAAATGGAGAGATTGGTAAAGGTGGTGCTCCCTGCTAGACATCGGAGACCAGCTGAAGAGTCTGTAGTGGGCAGGCACATCCAAGCAGGAGGGCAACATCCTGTATCCTCAAGTCAAGACACCGGAAAACAGTGCTCTGTTTGCAGAGAAGCATGGATGGGACATCTGTCCATGCAGCAAGGGAAAAGGGCTAAGGACCTCCTCACTGTGCATAGCCTGTGTATCTGGTAGATCCCAGAGGGATATCCTGGGGTCCTGTTCATTGATTGTTGAGGGAAGAGAGCTCATGAGGAGATGAGGATGGTCTGAAAAGAGGTGAGTGGGGGACCCCAGGAAGATGGCATTTAAGGGACTGCACTTCTCACAGGGGCTGGACAGACTGTTCTGATGACCTTCATTTATTCGTAGTCAACCCCTGTGCTGAGATTTAGAGATTCAGAGACATTGAAGACCTAATGCCTGTCCTTGTGAGAGTCAGGACAGTAAACAATGTGACAATCCACTTTGGGCATCATTATGTTTGTGGTATAACCTGAATTCTATAGAGATGGTCTCATCAACTTAATGGGGCCATATACTTCATGATAAACCTACTATGCTTTCATATTATAAGCCAAAGTGTGTTTAAGGGCTGGGGAGATGGCTCAGTTAGTAAAGTGTTTGCTGTGCAAGCATGAGGAATTGTTTGAGTTGCCCCCCCAGAATCTACATAAAATGATAGGTATGAAGGACTAAAGGAGCTGAAAGGGATTTGCAACCCAGAGGAAGAACAATGATATCAACCAACCAGACCCCCCCCACCCCCAGAGCTCCCAGGGACTAAACCACTAACCAAAGAATACACATGGGAGGACCCATGGCTCCAGCCGCATATGTAACAGAGGATGGCCTTGCTGGACATCAATGGGAGGAGAGGCCCTTGGTCCTGGGAAGGCTTGATGCCCCAGAGTAGGAGTAAGTCAGGTCAGGGAGGAAGGAGAGGGTGGGGAGGTGGGTGGGGAAGTACCCTTATAGAAGCAGGGGGAGGGAGGATGTGATAGGGGGTTTCCAGAGGGGGAAATCAGGAAAGGGGATAACATTTGAAATGTAAATAAATAAAACATCCAATAAAAAAGAAGAAAATATTTTATAAAGAAGCTAGGTATGGTAGCATGTTTATGTAGCACACATCTAGGGAGGCAGAGAGGAGGATCCCTGGTTCCCTGGCAACTCAGTCTAGCCAGGTAAAACTGTTGAGAAACCCTGTCTCAAAAACAAGGTGGACCTCTGACCTCTACACACATGCATGTGCGTGCATGCACATGCGCGCACACACACACACACACACACACATCTATGCATGTAAGCACACATGTACCTGCACACATAAGAATGCATACTCACAGACACAAATGTGTTTAATATACCTGACCTAGAGCATGTCCCAGCTTAGCCTGACCCATCCTCCACAGGGTCAGGACAGTCAGAGGTGGCAGGGTCCTCTAGGTTAGGAAAATCCGAGAGGCAGAGTCCTCTGGCCCACATCCAACCGTATGAAGAAGTGCTGACTGGCTCATTGGGTTGGCTCATTGACTTTTGCACTGACAGAGGAAACCCAGTGTACGTATGGGTGTGCTGTCATGCCGTTATGAAGCTATAGAATGCTAAGTGAGCCATTGCTGTGGGAGAGGGCCGTCTGTATGAGAAAGCCTTTAGGAATGAACTTTCACTTGGTGCCAGGAGGATGCCTGTGTTCTGGTGGCCGGGCTGATGCTACCACAAATTCACTGGCTTCAAGCAACACAACTCTGCTGTCTTCTGGTGACTGGAAGCATATGGTAAGGATTGGCCATGTTGCTGTCTCCTTCTGTGGACTCTTAGGGTCTGCTCTTGATTCTCTTGCTCTTTGTTCTTTGACCTTGAATAGAGAAGTGTCACTCCAATCTTTACTCTCATGGGCACGGGCCATCTGCTGGCTGGGAACCTCTCTCCTGGTTTTAGGATATGGGTCATCATGGATTAAAGATGTCTCTATTCCCACAATTGCATCTTTACTTCTGCAATGGCCTTATTTACAAATTAGGTCATGGGATGAGGGACTGACAGTTATGAAATAGTGACTCTCTTTGAGGTGACGCCAGTCAACCTTGAAAAAGATGGCCTTCAGTATTTCCAGGAGTTCCTCCTGTAAGAAATCGGGTTGTCATGGCTGTTTGTGCTGATTCTGTATCTCTTTGCTGTAGCTGGCTCTGTGGCCCCAGTGCTGTCCTCTGTCCCTTGCCGTGTTGTCTGAACTGTTGTCAGTGGTCTAATTGGTAACTACTCCCACCTCAATCCCTCAATGACCTACTCTGTTCTCTTCCTGGAATCTTTATTTCTTGCAGGATAACACATAAATGCTGCTTAATGTCACAGGGGGCACATTACAGCCTGCTCCAGCCTTTTGTCTGGTACCTTGATTTTGTAAAAATAGCAGACAGGGGACTCTACTTATCCCAGGCACTGGCCCAGTCATGCATGATCTCATCTGTTCTCCAGACAAACTCAGAAGGTGGATTATTTGCCTTAGTAATTGTCATTGGGTATCTGCTTGGAGAAGGGACCAGGGGCTCAGAGAGGTCAGGCGCCTTGGAAGTGGGATTTGTTGGATGGAAGTGTTCCATCCCAGGACATTCAGATAGTGACTCAAGGAGCCCAGATGCAGACAGAGCCCCAGGGCGCTTCTGCAATTCAGACAGGCAAGAGATCGTCCAGGAAAGACCTCAGGGTACTAAAGTCCCCCAGACACTAAATTATGTTTTTTTTCTGTGACAAGCAATGCTCTCTCTAGCCTGTGACCCATGGCTGGATGTGGCCCTCCCAAAATCCCCACCCAAGCCTATCCATTCTCATGCCCTTCAGTCTTTGTGAGATAGTGACCTCAGTGGTGGCTTTGATCACTCAGCTGGTGATAAGAGCCATGTCCTCGTCTGCAGTTATTCCAACTCCCCTGTCCTTCACTCCCTTCCCCTCCCTCCTCCTCCTCTCTCCCTCCCTTGCTCCCCTGATTCTTTCCTATGTCTTTCTTCGTTTCTCTTATGTGTGTGTATAGTGTGCATGCATGTAGGCATGTTTACATGTTAATGGGTACACGTGAGTTCGTGGGGACACATGCATGTGTGTTCAAATGTGCACGGAGGCCTGAGGTTGGTGTTGGGAGTCTTTCTTTGTCATACTCTACCTTACTGAGGTCAGTTTAACCCATCTGTCTAGTCTGGATCTCTAGTCTAGTTTCTGCTGGAATCAGAGGCAGGTCGCCAGACCACCCAATCTTTGCCTAAGGAGTCTCAGGTCTGCTCTCCAGGCTCGATTGGCAAGCTCTAACCATTGAGCTATTTCCTCAGCCCTCTTTCTCCATTCTTTCCCCCTCTGCCTCTGTAACTGCATTCCCATGTCTTTAATATAAGGCTCTTTCTCTACAAACAAAACCTACTGTGTTTATTGGCTACTTAGGTGTATGCTTATTCATGAAGCATTGTTTAAAAAGTTGTAATTTATTGGGCTAATTATTTTTTAAAATAAATGTTGCTCCACTGAATATAATCATTAAAAATGCTTGGAACCTTGACTCTTTTGTTCGGCATTTTTAATTTCTGGAAATTGTGCGAAAACATAATTTTGCATATCTTTAAGAAACTTTAGCACGGTGGCTGTTGAAATAATGGAGTCTTTGTTCTGGGAAAAAAAAAACCTTGATTATCTTTTAAAATTGAGGCTTATTAGACAATTAATATATAACACACAGATAATGTATGGGGCTGGCTCAAGGGGCAGTAGTTAAAGATACAGCTGTGTGCACTGTGGCACGTAGCTCACTGCCCCGTGGAATGTCCTCACTTGCTCCCTCTCTCTAGGAGGGAGAAACTTTGCTTCCAGGGAAGTGTTAACCACTGTTTTCTTGGCTGTTTAATAGATAAACAACACTTGTACCTTTGCATGGCTTTGGATTTATGCAGTGGGCAAACACTGAGTGAATTCTTAAGTGGTCTGCCCTTTCCCCTCACCACTGAAGCAGTGTGGCAGAGACTGTGACCCTGAGAAGTGGGGGGCTGAGTATACAGAAAGTGAGGCCAATGGGGAAAAGAGACCGAGGTGTTCCCCCATTCCTGACTCTGACCTCCTCCCATGGCTAAGCCCAGCTGGAGATGCCCTCTGGTGACATGGAGATTGAGTTCTAGTAGCAAAGAGCTGGGCAAGTTGGGTGCAGGCAATTGATGGAAGTACAGGACCCAGAAAGCATGTTTTTGCCTTCACAAGCTGGGGCCAAAGGACTCCACGAAGTGATCTTTACCGATTTCTGTTCTCAAGAGCAGACAGGGTTGGAGCTGCTGCTAGACCACGGCCACAGGGAAGGTGCCTGGTGCTGTCTGGCTTCTGTTTGTGCATGTCCCGAAGGCAGGTCCTGCATCTCAGGGCTTCCATGTTCAAAGGAGTCTGCATTTCCTCTTATGGGAAGTGCCCGCTGAAACAGTTGCCTGTGTCTCTATAACTGTTTGTCGTTCCTTGTATGATCAAGTGATCTGTCCACAGTTCTATATTTTTATCCTAGTGTAAATTGAAAGTGTATGGCTGTGTTTTATTTCTGTGGGATAAGGTGATGTCATGATTTGCAAACAGAGTGTGCAAGAATCAAACCAGACTAATAACCTGCCCCTTACAGAAGAACAATGAATATTTTGCAGTGAGACTGGGTTCTCTCTAGGCCATCAGAAGTTTAAAAACGCACATTGTATTTTTAATTGTTCTTAATGGTGTTCTCTGTGCTGTGCACTATACTTTTAAAGCTCCTTCTTGCTGCTGTGTGAGACATCTACCCTCTAGATAGACTCTCCCACCCATTGTCCCTGAGTCTCTGGAAAGCACCAGTCTGCTCTCAGCTTCTGGAAATGCAGGCTGTGTTAGCATGGCACATGGGTAAGGGCAGGGAGCATTTGTCTTTTTGTCCTTGGTTACTTATTTCATTCAGTACAGTATTATTCTCAACCACATTGTTGCAAATTCCAGAATTGTCTTTCATTTCTAAGGCTAAATAGTATCCCATTGTCTGTATGTATCATGTTTTGTTTATTTGCTCTCCTGAGGATGGATATTTGGGATGGTACTGTATCCTGGCTGTTGCAAATAGAACTGTGATGAACATGGAGGGGTAGGCATCCTTTCAAAATACCAATTAAAATCTCAGAGTAGGGGTTGGGGATTTAGCTCAGTGGTAGAGCACTTGCCTAGCAAGTGCAAGGCCCTGGGTTGGTCTCCAGCTCCAAAAAAAAAAAAAAAAAAAAAAAAAAAAAGAAAAAAAAAAAAGAAAAAAAAAAAACTCAGAGTAAAGGACTGTTGAATGATATTTTTTTTTCTGCAGAGACTTAAACAAATATCTACTCAACCTGGAGAGGGAACTGACCAAACTAAAGTAATGATTCCACCAGTGTTCAACATGGTGAACAGTGAGTTTAGTAGTGTTATTCGACCACTAAATGGCATCTGTATCAGTGAATGCCCACCCCAGTCTAGGCTTCCTATGATTCACAAGCAGCTCTATGGTTTAGGGAATTCCCCTCTACAGCAGTCTTTATTGCTCATATAACCTTTGGGAAGAAGGGGCTTGTGAGCGTGATAAATTTCAGGAAGTTTTTAAGACTTACGAGTTGTCTTCTTGAATCTTTAGGAGCCTTCCTTTAGAATTCTTGAGTTTTAAGGGTTTTTTCCTCTTGGGATGGGATTTTTAATATAATATTTTATTAACAGAATTTCATAGAATGTATTTTAATTGTTTTGGCCCTCATTCTTCTGCTAACTTCTCCCAGATCTGTCACCCCCTCCACATTCCTTTCCTAAGTGTATGCCACCTGCTTTTTTCTGCTTTATGCATGCAAGTTGTGTTGGATATATATGCAAGTATGTGGAGCCATCCACTGAAGCATGTTTGACCTACCAGGGGCTACATCCTTAAATAAACTCTCTTCTTCCCCTAAGAAGCCATCCATAGCTACTCAGGGGTAGGGGTTCATGAACTCCTCTATGCTGGAATATGAAGTGGCTTAATTTGTGTAGGTCTTGTGCAGGCAGCCATAGCTGCTGTGATTCATGAGTGCGGCTCTGTTATGCCCAGAAGCCACCACTTCTCTCCAGTCCTCCCTGACCTCCAGCTCTTACAATCTTTCTGCCTCCTCTTTCACAATGGTTTTTAAGTGTGGGGGACACAGGTGTGATGTAGATGCCCTGTTTGTGGCTGAGAACTCAATTGAAACGTATTCTCTGAGCTTTGATTAGTAGTGAGTTTCTGCATTAACCACCATTTACTGCAGAAAGAAACATCTCTGAGGTGGAATAGGTGCAGGAATCTGTGACCAGGGATACAAATTTAAAAGCAATTTGATACTGTGTCCATTTAGCAGAACAGTAACAGTACCTTCAGCAGTGAGGTCTATGATCTCCAACCCTGGGCTTTTGGCCTGATTTTCCATATATGTGTTTTTTCTGGGGAAGGGACTTACATACAATCAGAAAGAAGTTGATTACTCCTGTAACTTGGATGCTACTATTACACATGTGAGTCTAACTTGCCACACCAGTCATTGTTGTAGATGAAATGTTTTTAATTTGGAGGAGATGATTACACAAGGACCCAAGAGTATATTTGTTGGGTTTTTGCAGTCGTTATATTTTAGATTTTGAGTTTCTCAGCTTGGGGATTCTAATTTATATTCTCACTGATAGGTTATTTCTTCACTGGTGAACTGAGCCCGTTCAAGCCAGATTAGATTATATTAAATGCAGGTTTATTGGGAAGCTGCTTTTAGGCAAGCAAGTTCATTGGCCCCAAGGAAGGAGGCCCTAGAAGTTGCCATGGGGTGGGAGGAGAGAAAGAGAGAAAGGGCATGCACATAGAGAGAAGAAGAGGAGGAGGAGGGAGGAATCCAAAACCAAGCACTCATCAACAGTATACAAAAGCTTCCATTTTCATAGGAATGTTTTTATGTTTCATCTTCTGGATAGTGGCTGTTTTAACAGGGGAAATAGTATCTACTATAACTTAATTTTCATTCTTTCATTAATGATGTAGAACTCATGGTTTTACTGCAACCATTGATAACTTTTGTGTCTTCTTTTGAGTAATGGCTATGTCAATCTTTTGCCCATTATATCTGGGTTTTGTTTTCTTAATATGTAGTTGAGTTCCTTTATGTATTTTGGATATTTACCCCTTATCAATATACAGATTGGAAACATTTTCTCTCAACCTGCAGGTCATCTCCTCAGACTATCAACTGTTTTCTGAGAAGAAGCTTTGCAGTTTGATGACCAACCCTATTGGTCTAGGTGTTGCTTTTGAGGCTTGTGTACTCTTGGGGTCAGATTCCCCCATTTCCCCAAATCATCGCTCAGAGCAAAGTTGCTTGACTTTCCCTTTATGTCTCCTCCAATATTTCTATACCTCTTAGCTTTCCACTTAAAATTTCAATCCATTTTGAGTTGACTTTGTATAGGATATCAGATAAGGTTCAGTGTTATTCTTTTGTATTGTGATCATCCGGTTCAACAAGCACCATCATTAAAAAGGCCATTCTTTTCACGTTGCGTCTTATTTTTAACAATTTTATTTTTAATGCGTGTGCCCATGGAGGTCAGAGGACAACTCGTAGGAGTTAGTTCTCTCCTTCCATCGCATGGACCTCAGCTACTGAAGTCAGGTTGTCAGACTTGGCAGCAAGCATCTTTTATTTGCTGCGCTATCTTGCTGTACACCCTCCACTGTGAATATTTCTATTCCTGGCACTTACATTTTTATTGGTGGGGGAAAACGATTTATTCTGCTCCACTGGTCAGAGTGTATTCTTTTTATAATTGCTATATTGACTCAATGGTTATATCATTTCAGTATAGTTTGAAATCAGGTAAACTGATGCCTTTTGCTTTATCCCTTTATTGATTATGATCGTCTTGGCTAGTATGTGTGTGTTTTCATATGAATCTTAAGTGTGTTTTAGTGTTTATGAAAAAATAATGCTGGAATTTTGATAATAACTACACTGAAGCTATACATTGTTTTGGGTGACATGAATGTTTTAGCAATATTAATTCTTTAACTCTGTGAGCCCAAGACACCTTTGCATTTTCTTTCCCAAATTTCATTCATTAATGTTCTATAGTTCACAATGCACATTGGCTAACTTTATTCCTAATTTTATTTCCTGTGTATATCATAAGTGTCCTCTTTATTTTTTTTTGATACTTCATTGTCAGTATATAGGAATCCTACTGTTTATGTGTTTACCCTACTTTCCTGGTAAAGGCATTTTTATTATAAATTCTCCTTTTATATTTGATTTTGTTATACCCAGTACATTTTTGGTAGGCTATATTTCCTCCCACTATAGCTTTATTGTTTTATACTATTGAGATTAAAAAGATAAAAAGTTAGTTGTCATTAAATGAGTCATCATAATTTGGTTTTGTGATGCATCCTGGGAAATTTTCTGTCTGCTCCTGAGATGTATATCCTGTTATAGGATGGAATGGTCTCTATATATCTGTCCATTTGTTGATCTAAAAACCTCTTCTGCCCCAACATTTACTTATTAGTCGAGTATTAGAATTCCCTACTATATTTCTATCCTGTTCTCTCTCTTCTTTAATATTTGCTTTATACATTTAATTGTTCCATTGGTAGCTGCGTATGTATTTATAACTATTGCAGTTTCTTGATGAATTGACTTCTTCCTTGGCCTTTCTTTATAGTACTTTACTAAGTCTATTTTTTTTTTAGACTTTAGAGTAGCTACCTTTGTGATTTTTTTTTTTTTTTCTTTCCTTGTGTGGAAAGCATTCTCTATCGTTTTAACTTTAATCTATGCATAAAAGGTTAAAAGCTAAAAGTTAAATGAGTTTCCGTAGGCAGCACACATAGTCGGATCTTTCAGTCATGGCTTTCTTTTTCATTGGTGGAAATCAGTACATTCACCTCCAAAGCTGCTTGTGATACGGGAGGACTTCCAGCCATCACCCGCTTCCCAGTACAGTCTTTGTTTCTCCCTCTATCCCGTTGTGTGGCTCAGTGGTTTTCCTACTGGTGTGGTTCGATTCATTTCTCCTTTTGTTTTATGTTTATACCAATTATTTTTTCTTTGTGGTCACCATGAGTATTGCATGGAATGTTTTATAAAGACGTATTTAAAAACGATAAAAGCACGTATTCATATGTGTGTGCTTCTGTGCCACGTGAGTGCAGGTGACTATGACATACAGAAAGGGGGCATCAGATCTCCTGGAGCTGGAGTTATGGGTAGTTGTGAGTTACATGATGGGTACTGAACGAGTGTCTGCTCCAAGAGCATCACTCATTTTTAACTGCTAAGTCGTATTTCCAGCCCCTAAAAGCACATTTTAGCAACTTGAACTATGCAACGCAACTCTGTTCTTTCACTCCCTCCCCACATATTTTATGTCTTTGATACCAGCATTTATATAATATGTGCCCACCCCTGGACAACTTCTTTATCCAGAATAATTCCTAATAGGTTTGTCTTTTTGTCTTTTCGTCCTCATACCTGGGATAACACCACGTCACGCACCTGCTTCCCTAGAGCATTCTGACCGTGGCTCTGTTTCTTGCCATCACTAAGCTTTGTGCATTTTGTGTGTTTCTTGTTGTCAACCACAAGGTTTTGTTTCAGCTTCAGGAACTTCCCACAGCCCTTCCTGAGAGTCAGACCTGGTGGTGGTGAGCCGCCTTAGCCTGCGCTCATCTGCGAAAGTTTGCGTTTCTGCACTATTTTGAAAGATAGCTTTGCTAGGTAAAGTATTCTTGGTTGGTAGACTTTCTCTTTACCATTTTGAATACCTTCGTTTATCCTCTCCTGCCCTCCAGGGTTCCTGCTGAGAAATCTACTTGTGTTCAAGTTACCAATGAGACTTTCTATGTAATGCGATATATATATTTTGGCTCTTTAGAATTTTCGTCTTTGAGTTTATGTTGTTGTGAGTGAACGTTTCTCTAGTTGAATGTGATGAAAGATTTCTGTGCATAAACACTTGAACACATTGGGAAACAGTTTAGCCATCACTTGTTTAAATGATCTCTCTCCCTCCCTCCCTCCCTCCCTCCTTCCCTTCATCTGTCTCTCCCTGCAGGTTTGATCTCTTGGCCAGCTTCATTATTAGTCTAGCTGTCCGTTCTTGTCCATTCTATTGCTTGTTTTTCTTTCTTTGAGTGCGTACTTGCAACCAATGTATTGTAGAGGGCAGGAACTTACAGGTAGTACTGGGAAAACCAGAATTGCAGAACATGCAAGGTATTTATTTCAATGGAAGATACTGAGACCTGTTTTCCACCCAGAAGGCCGTGAGTGGAAGTGTGAATACCTGTAATTTTGGTATTCTGTAAAGCCAGCCCTCATAGAATCCCCCCAAAATTCTGAGCAAGGTCTCTCAGTCAATAGAACTCAACCTCATGAGAGAGGTTCCTCGCACTTTGCAAAAGAGTTTGCTATTATGTTTATCCCTCCCTAGGTCCAGGCTCCTGGCCATTGTTTCTCAGTCAGTAGAACCCATTCGTATGCTTGCATCAAACCCTTCCTCCCTAGGCCCTCGGTCTGAGCACCATATATCAGCCAATCGAATCAACTCTTGTGAAAAATGTCACAGGTACTTTGCTAAAGAGTTGTACTTTGCAAAGGAGCTGCCTTGTAGCTGAGCCTAAAGTTCTGTCATGATAATTGCTATGTGGAAGTTCCCCCCCCCCAAAGCTTTCCTGTGTTTAAATGTGTAAGAAATAAATCACTTGGCATCAGACTTCAGAAGTTCTGCTTCAGCGCTGGATAACTTGAGTCGAAGTTTCCTTCTCACCTCACCCAGATTGGTTCCCCTGCTAGCCCTGCAATAGATCTTGAGATTACTGAGTCATTGCTTTTGCTTGATCCAGTCTGCTGTTAAATCAAGCTGTCCATGAACAGATGAATGGATAATGAATATTATTTATATGTATGAATGCTATTTAGCTCTAAATAAAAATGTAATCATAACATTTTACAGGATAATGGGTGGACTTAGAGTGTATAATATTAAGCCAGACTGGACAATCTCAGAAAGATAAAAAATATATGTTCTCCCTTATATGCAGTTTCTGTCACATATACATATATATATTATTTATGTATATAAATATATATAACATACTTATTATCACTTATTGCTTATATCACTTAATTTTTTATTCAAATACTCTTATTTAAAGTATATATTTATTGTATATTCTGTGTGCGCACCTGTGTATGTGCGTGTGTGTGTCTGTCTGTGTGTGTGCTGGTGGGAGCGTGCGTGCTCATAAGTATGTGTCAAGGTCAGAGGACAACAGTTGTCCTTTAGCTCCTTCCACTGTGTCAGTTCTGGACATTGAGGTTAGGGTAGGTGGCAACACACCTTTACCTGCTGAACAATCTCATTGGCCCTTCCTTCCAAGACTCTTGTTTATTGAGGATTTTAAGGAGAATTATTCTTCATTTTTTTGGCAGCTATTACACAGACTTCTATTCTTTTAGGATACATTATTGAAACTCTGCAGTAGCTTTCAGAGATGTTGTAATTCCCCAATTCTCTTTTGTAACTTTTGTTACTCTTGTGTTCCCTTTTGTTACTGTGTGGCTGCTTTTGGGTCTGAGCAGATACATGAAGTCCAAATGTTTGTCAGGGACACACTCTCATGTTGCTGGTTCTGGAAGGACCATCTAGTGACCACTGCATAGACAGATCTCACTGTGAGCTCTCGGTTGGCTGGGCTGTTCCTTTGGCTCTGCTGCTGGGTGGAGCTACTTGCTGGACTCCATTGTCTGGCAGTGCTGACTGGGTTCTACTGCACTGGAGCTGCTGACTGAGCCCTGGAATGGTGCTGGTCTGAGGATTTCCTCCCTGTCCAGGCAATCCAACTATTTGATGCCTTCACCTGAGCAGCACTGCAGCCTGTGCACCGAGAGTAGCTGGAGTCACTGATTGGGAAGAAGCAGAGACAATGATTCTCAGAGACGCCTGGTTGAGACAGACTTCTTGTCAGGGTTGAGAAGCTATTTGGCCTCTTGGGTTAAGCAGAGCTGACTTAACATGCATTCAAAACGCATAGTAGTAGGATCCTTGCTAGAATAGGGTTGGTTGGGTCAATCCTGAGGCTGAGTATGGAGACTAGCCTTGAAGGCTGGTAGAGAAATGTCCCACCATGTTTTGAAAGCAACAGTTCTGCTTTGTGGGTGTCATGAAGGTGGCTCATGTCTAAATGGGACCGACCACTCCTGGGCAGGCACAGTCGTATCACTGATAATCAGTGATGTTTCTCTGACCTCTGAATTCTGACCTCTGTCTCCTGTCCTTTCCTTATCTGACCCTAAGACATCTACCTATGCCACAGCCTTCAGCATTGCCTCTGAGGTGGGGCAGATGGATGTGTATATTGGCATGTTA
Source organism: Rattus rattus (assembly GCF_011064425.1). Lineage (NCBI taxonomy): Eukaryota > Metazoa > Chordata > Mammalia > Rodentia > Muridae > Rattus > Rattus rattus. The sequence continues at coordinate 255,999,637 of NC_046154.1, forward strand.
GCCCTCTACCTCTCCATAGAAACAATGGAGCCAGGAAATCATCTATATTGGGGACTGTGGTGACCTAGGGAAGGTGAAAGGTCATAGTTGTGGGAACAATGTCTTCTTCTAATTCAGTTTTTATTGCATACAACTGACTATACAAGTCTCACAGGTTTGCTTCTGAGTATAAAAATGATTTATCATCCTTGTATGGTTGCAAGTTAGACTTTCTATGAGGGTGGGGGTTGGAACATTAGCCTTCAGACTAGCATTTTGCTGAGCTCAACATCCTTTGTTTCATTTTACTTTTTGAGTTGGTGTCATGTATGTGGCCTTGAATTTGTTATGTACCTAAGGATGGCCTTGAACTTCTAATCTTCAAGCCTCAGCCTCCTGAGTGATGGGAGATCCCCACAGTTAGTTTTGCTAGGTGGTACTGGGGATTGAACTCAGGGCTTCATGCATGCTAGGCAAACACTCTACCATCTGAGCCACACCCTACCCTGACCCCTACATTCTGTCCCAAGCACCTTGGAAGCGCCTGATCCTTATTTAGCCCTTTTAGACGTGACAGTGAACAGAAGTGACAGTAACCTGGTCCTTGTGGAGGTTAAGCTCTACTGGAGACAATGATTAAAATAAACAGTATGCTAGAAAATGAAATGAAGAGTTATAATTGCATTAGAAAGAGTATAATTATATATGTGTGCCTCTTAATTATATTGGAAGTGTTATTGAGAGAATTAAAGGGAAGAGGGGGATATGTAGGTGTGGCAGTTTTTAATACTGCTGTTGAGCGGTACTGTGCAGACGTAGGAGGGTGCATGTGTCTCCTACTTGAGTTCGGAATCTCACCCTTTTCCTGGGCTGCTGTTGTCCCTCTATCTACATGGCCCCTTGTCTCCTTTTTCAACACTTCTCCAAGGTCACCACTTCAGGGCTGGGGAGATGCTCAATCAGTAAAATACCTGCTGCATAGCATGAGCACCTGACCTTGGATCCCCAGCAACCATGGGAGAGATAGGGACACCTATCAGCAACTCCTGTGTTGGCAGGTGGACCCCTGGAGCTCATTGGCTAGCCAGTGTAACCTATCAGGAAGCTCCCAGTCCAGTGAAAGAACCTGCCTTAAAGTAAGGTGGCCAGCTAATGAGAAAGCACACACACACGCACACACACACACACACACACACACACACACACACACACACACACGCACACATGCACTCACATACACACACACATGCATGCATGCACGCACGCAAACACACACATGCACATATACATGCTCACACACAGGCGCACACATGCACATGTGCCCACGCACAGGTGCACGCACGCACACACGCATGTACACAGGCATGCATGCACGCACGTGGGCACGCACACACAGGCATGCACACAGGCTGGCATTCATTAATTAGTATCTTCATTGATTTGCTTGTCTCTGAAGAAGGCCACATGTCTATTTTCTGTTCATGAATTTAGCTTCTTTCTAATTATAATCTTTTTTTCCCTTTTTTTCGGAGCTGGGGACTGAACCCAGGGCCTTGTGCTTGCTAGGCAAGCGCTCTACCACTGAGCTAAATCCCCAACCCCAGCTTCTTTCTTCTGGTGTGGTTTGCTGCTCTTTCCTGGCTTCTGTTGGACATACACTTCCTTTTACCTTTCTCGTCTCCTAATAGAAGCAGTCAATACGTTAACTTTCCTTACGTATCAATTTACTGGAAGCTTGTAAGTCTTGAGGTTTCATTATTTAAAATTTTCCTTATTTGCTTCATAATCTTTTTATTTTACCCATGATTAATTTAGGCACATATTTAAAAAGATTTTCCAAATATATGCAGTCTCTCTTGTCATTATTTTCTACTTTGCTTGCTGTTTCCTGAAAATTGGTCCATATTATCGTCCTACAGAATGCATTAGGATTGTTTTATGGTTTAGTGTCTGCTAATTAAAAAACAAATTCAACATATTCTTGGAAATAATGCGTAATCTGTTGTTTTTTATTTTTACTTTATTGCACTGGTTAATCTTGTCAACTTGGTTGTAGTGGGAGTAGCTGGCGAGATGCTGACACTTAACTCCAGTGTATCTGGAAGGGTTTTACCAGGGCACTTAGATCATGAGGATTCTGACTTAAGAAGTGAATGTCTAGTCTACTGATGGAGTCAAAATTTTCATACACCACTGGGAGGTGGTATAATGGAGGAAGGTGGGGATTACTTGAAGGAGTGGGTCTTAGGTGCCAGCCTTCAATGGGATACATTGTCCCAACCTCCTTGTGCTTTCCTTTGGTTCCGGGCTTCCACAGATGAGCAGCTTTTCTTGTCCTGCACTTCTCCCAAGATGCTTCTGCTTCACAGAGCCGAAAACGGTGGAGCTAACCTACCTAGGACTGAACCGAGAGCCAACATAATCTCTCCAGGTTTAAGTTGCTTCTCCCAGGGATTTGTCAAAGTCCCATTCTGACTGACAGGTCAGACGAGCTCACCAAATGTGCTGTCCCAGTATCTAGGTGTTTACTAACTTCCCTCTTCTTGTTTTGTGAGTAACGACACGAGGTTTCCTCCTGTGATGGAAGGAATTTTATATATTTTAGGTTTATGTAACTTGTAGCTCTCATTGGGTAACTGGCTTTTATTTTGAATTCTAGTATATCTTGTTGTATTTAACCTTGTACCACTTCACAGTTTTTATGTTTCTGTGTATTTTCCTCTAAATCCAGTTCCCTTTGATTAATATTTTATTCATAAGTGTTGTCCGTCGGTCCTTCCTACAGTGAGAGCTTTTGTAAGGTTTCTCATGAAGTCTGGCTTCACATTTATCAGCTGCGGTGGCTCGAATGAGAATGTGCCTCATAGGCTCAAACATTTGAACATGTCCTCCCTGGTCAGTGGCACTGTTTGAGGAGACCGTGAGGCCTTCCTGGAGGAAGAACACCACAGGGGTAGGCTTTGCGAGATTACATCCCCACCTTACGCCCAGCTTGGCGTTAAAGATGTAAGCGCTCAGCTTCCCGCACTGGTTGCCTACTGTCATGTCCCTCCAGCCATTTTAGACACTAGCTCTCTGGAACTGTAAGCTTAAATAAACTCTTGGCCTTGGTCAGGGTACTTCCCGACAGCAACGGAGAATATACTTGCTGTTATATCACAGTTTTTCCATTTTCCCTTTATTGTCTTTGTATTTATCGAGGTTAGTTTTATGTTATTTTTTTGGTATTCATTTTTTACTACTGCTTTGGAATGTTTTGCCCTTCATATGTAATTTAGCTGTTACCTTAAAATTGTGATTTCATCTTTTTGTAATAAGCTCTCGATGTGGCAAGTCTGTAGTACAGCTTCTTAATTAGTGCTTGCTACCGGAGGGGACCAGCCCATTGTGGGTGGTGCCATCCCTGGGCTGGTGGTCCTGGGTGCTGTTAGAAAGCAGGCTGAGTAAGCTATGGGGAGCAAGCCTGTAAGCAGCATCCTGTACTGGCTTGACCCTCCACAGCCTCCGCTTGAGTTCCTACTGTGGCTTCTCTTCATGAAGGAAACGTAAGCTGGAACGTAAGCCCTTTCCTCCACAAGTTGTCTTTGGTCGTGGTGCTTCATCGCAGCAGCAATAGAAATCTAGCTAAGACCACAGTCACCCTGCTGCCTTCTCTACCTTCATAGACTCCCCTGGCCCCGCCCCCTGGAACCATGCGCCCAAAGAACTCTTCACTCTGTGATTTGCTGGCCCTGGTGTTTCATGAGAGCAAGAGAGAAGTAACTAGGTTTTCCGCAGCCCAGCTTTGTGGAGCCTCTGTTGTTTACCGTCTTCTTTGCTTGCAGGTGCCTTTTGTATTTTCTGACTCCTCCTTCCTGTGGTTTTACTTCTGTCTGAGGTAAATTTCTTCGAATTGTCTGTTGACATGTTGACTGATGGAAAATTATCCTATTAGGCGCCTTTGTATCTAGGATGCCGGTGCTGCAGCTTCGGAGGGGATGATAGCTTTTCTCTGCACTCAGATCTGTTTGCAGCATGCTGGGTGTTTTTCCTGTGGCCTCTGCCATCACTTTAGAGAAGCAGCTCTCTCCTCACCTTTGCCCCTTTCCCTGTGAGACTTGTTTTCTCCCTCATTGCATTTACCAGCTTCTCTTTGTGTGACCTTCCCCTGCAGTTTAACTGTGACCCATTTGACTGGATGGTTAGCTTTCTCATTTCTCTTCTTTTTCTTCCTTCCTTCCTTCCTTCCTTCCTTCCTTCCTTCCTTTCTTTCTTTCTTTCTTTCCTCCTTCCCTTCTTCCTTCTTTTCTTCCATTCTTTTCCCTTTCTTTCTTTCTTTCTTTCTTTCCTTCCTTCCTTCCTTCCTCCCTCCCTCCTTTCTTTCTTTCCTTCCCTTCTTTCCCTTTCTTTCTTTCATTCTTTCTTTCCTTCTCTTCTTTTCTCTTTCTTTCTTTCTTTCTTTCTTTCTTTCTTTCTTTCTTTCTTTCTTTTTCTTCCCTTCCTTCCTTCTTTCTTTCCTTCTTTCCTTCTTCTTTCTTCCTTTCTTTCTTTCTTCCTCTTCCTTCCTTTCTTTCTTTATTTCTTTCTTTCTTTCTTTCTTTCTTTCTTTCTCTCTCTCTCTCTTTCTTTCTTTCTTTCTTTTTCTTTCTCTCTTTCTTTCTTCTCCTCCTTGCTTGTTTTCTGGTATCTGACCACTCCTGCTTCCCTTTGATCTCTGAACATTCTTAATCAATATCTATGAAGCTGTTTTTGTTTGACACTGCGCTGCTAGCCCTTTGCCAGTTTGACACGACATTGATTCGTTTGAAAAGAGAGAACCTCTGTTGGGAGAATGCCCCCGTAAGACTGGCCTGTAGGCAGGCCTGTGGCGGCATTTTCATGACTGATAATTGTTATGGGACATTCCAGCCTGCTGTGGGTGGTGCCGCCCCTGGGCAGGTGGTACTGGGTGCTATAAGAATGCAGGCTAAGCAAGCCATGAAGAGCGAGCCAGTAAGCAGTGTTCTGTAGTCTCTGCTTCGGTTTCTGTCTCTTGGTTCCTGCTCTGAATTCTTCCTTCTCTAGAAGGACTTACAAGCAGTAGTGAGGTGTGATAAACCCTTCCTCCCTAAGTCGCTTTTGCTCATTGGGTTTTATCACACTGATAGAAACCCCATCTGCTTTTCTCTTTTAATTAATCAGGTAATTGTTGTGTGTGTAAGTGTGAGCGTGGGTGTGCCCCAGTGCATGTATAATAGTTGGGGGATGACTTTGAGGATTCTGTTTGTTATGAAATACATCATGGCGAGAGAGTACCTGGTGGGCCTAGAGGAATTACGTCATGTAACAGGTCTGGCATAACGGAGTTTATTTGGGGGAAGGGAAGGGAGTGAGGACCTAGGGAAGTGGTAGAGGCAGACGAGTGGATATGTAGATAGTTAAACGGGAGCAGAGCCATAAGGAGGAGAGAGAGAGAGAGAGAGAGAGAGAGAGAGAGAGAGAGAGAGAGAGAGAGAGAGAGAGAGAGAGAGAGAGAGAGAGAGAGAGGAGAGGAGAGAGAGAGAGAGACTGGCTGAGAACATGGGGACAGAGAGAGAATTCTGCAGTCGTGAGCAGTGCTATCTGCAGTTCACAGTTGATGTACTAATGGTGGCAGGTGAAGACAGAAGCTATTGCTAGGTCTATGGGAGGAGCCTAGAGGAATCGCCTGTAAGCTAACACTGTTCTCTCCAGTTTTAATTTGAGGCAGGGTCTCTTTCTTGGTTCTGTTGTATTGTGTACTCCAGATTTAGCTGGCCTGTGAGTTTTCGGTGATGCTCTCTCTACCTCCCATCCCACTATGGCTGTGCTGGGCTTACAACACCCACATCACCAACCTTTTTCTTTTTAACATAGATTTCAGGAACTCAACTCAGGCCATCAGGACTATGTGGCTAAAGCCCTAACTTCGGAGTCATCTCAGGCCTCAGATATGACAAAACACTTGACAAGACGTACCTTAAGGGAGGAATGACTTTATTCCTTTCTCTCTCTTCAGATTCCAACATGGTGGGGAAAAGTCACCATATTGGCCAGAGCAGGAGGCAGCTGGTTGCATCATGTCCAGACTCAGGAAGCAGAGAGGGAACAGGAAGTAGGGCGAGCCTGTAAAAACCTCCAAGCCCTCCTCCAACTCGAGCAAGGCTCCACCTCCTAACAGCCTTCCCAACCTTCCACAACCTCCTCAAATAACAGCAGCAGCTGGAGACCTAGTGTTCAAACCCAGGAGCCCATGGGAGACAATCCACATCCAAGCCCAGAAGTATCTTTCTCCCATATCTTAACTCTTTGTAGAAGTGGACTAGAGTTCCCCACCAGCTCTGCTCTCTTTTCCTTTTAGTTGTCTGTCTTGTATGGAAGTTGTGTCCATTTATCCATCCATCCATCCATCCATCCATCCATCCATCCATCCATCCATCCAACCAACCAACCATTCATGTGACAGACCTCAGTTCAATTCAGGGATCTGTGTGGCATCTGCTAGAACCCACCACTCCACCACTAAGATTCTTTTTTTTTAAGTAATACTTGTTTTAGTTAGGGTTATACTTCTGTGAACAGACACCATGACCAAGGCAAGTCTTATAAAAGACAACATTTAATTGGGGCTGGTTTACAGGTTCAGAGATTCAATCTAGTATCATCAAGACACGAGCATGGCAACATCCAGGCAGGCATGGTGCAGGCAGAGATGAGAGTTCTACATCTTCATCTGAAGGCTGTTAGCCAAATACTGGCTTCCAGGCAGCTAGGGTGAGCGTCTTAAAGCCCACACCCACACTCACACACTTACTCCAAAATGGCCACACCTACTCCCCCAGGGCCACAGCTTCTAATAGTTGTTATCCCCTGAGCCCAGCATATAAAAACCACCACAATACTTTTATTAATCCTTTGAGAACTTTATACAGTGTATTTCAATCTTATTTAGCCTTCCTTAACTCCTTTCAGTAGGGATCCACCCAACTTCTTGCTCTTCTATATTCTCTTCCTCTCTTTCTCCACTGAATCTAATTCACATTGCCCAAATACTCTTGAGTATGGTTTGTGCCCCAGAGAATGGTTGTCCTACAAGGAGCCACACCCTTAAAGAAGACTGGCTTTCCTTCTTCCAGCATCTATCAAGTGTCAATAACTTCTTAGCTAGGGGTGGAATGCCCCACTTCATGCTGGGATTTTAATTGGCTTGAGTTTAAGCAGGTCATGTCCGTGCTGTCCCAATGACTGTAAGTTCATATGTGCATCTGGCCTCCTATGCTTTCCAAACACCGTTTTGTTGTAGTTTCCCAACACCTCTGGCTCTTAGGATCTTTCCACCGGGTGGGGAACAGCAATGTCCCATTCAGGGCTGAAAACTCCATGGTCTCTTAGGTCTCTGCACCTTGACCGGTCATGGTTCTCCATGTTAATTACAATTTGCTGCAAAAATAAGTTTCTCTGATGAGGGTTGATGGATGTACTAATCTGTGTGATGATGTCATCAGGAGCCAGTGACAAGGTATTTTTTTTCTTTTTTCTTCTTTTCGGATCTGGGGACGGAACCCAGGGCCTTGCGTTTGCTAGGCAAGCGCTCTACCACTGAGCTAAATCCCCAACCCCAGGTATTTTTATTATTATTATTTTATTTCTAGGACTTCTATTTTGTAACTTTACAAATAAATCTACAGCATCATTTTTTATAGTTTCTCATGCTTTATATATATATTCCAAATTTTTATTTCGGAGAGCACATCTTTGTCATCCACCTTACATTTTTAGCTTGTTTTATTGTATTTGCCAAGACCTCACGATGGGGTTCTCTGGCTTAGCGCTCGGCTGGCTGCCCCACATGCAGCCGGGTTTTGTGTGATCTTTCTTGATCACAGTTCATCACTGTAACTTGATGTCTGAGAGTGACTTGAGGCCTGGGCAGAGGTCTGCTGCTGAAGCGCATTTTCTTGGGGCTTTGGGTCATCCTTGGCTCAGGCAGGACAGCTCTAAAATAATTTTTACTTTTTCCACTCCTATGAACACGATTGGTATGAATTCAACAAAACAAAACAAAAACAAAAACAAATGAACAAACCACAATAAAACTGTGTAAGAACCAACTAGGGGATTCAAATCATTATGGGAGGGTTTGTTTTTGTTTTTGTTTTGTTTCTTTTTGTTTCTTTCGTTTTCTGTACTTGGCAACTTGGCAGCAATCCCAAGGAGATAAATGACTTCATTACACTTTTTACTTACGCCTTTGTGTTTCTAGGTCACCCACATACTGAGGGGCACCTCTCTGAAGCCCAGCTCATGTAGCATTGTCTTATGATGAGTTCTTCTTTGAGGTGACTGTGCCTTAACATCTGTGTTCTGGACTGGGTGACATTCAGGATAAAAGGTCGAGGCCTTTGAGAGTTGGCAGATGGCCAACCTCACTTCAGGGTCCCTTTCTTTTTCTGGAATGTCATTCACATGCTGGGTTGGGCAGGCCTCCGTCATCATGATAGAATACCCAAAACAATCAGCTTATAAAGAAGAGAGATTTATTCTGGCCCAGAGTTTTCCAGCTTCTCAGCAGGTCAGTTGGTTCCCTGGCTTTGGGCCTGAGTTGAGATAGAACAAAATTGCTGCTATCAGACAAAGAGTCCAAGAAAGAAGAAGGGCTGAGGTCCTATTATCCACTTCGAAGGCCCTCGGTGCCCTAAGTCCTACTCGATGCCCTCCCAGAATCTCTTATCTCCTCATGGATAGCTTTCTATCATTGTGACCAAAATTCCAAAGAGAAACAACTTCAAATGAGGAAAGGCTGAAGTAGTTCATGGTTTCAGAGTTTTGGGGTCAAAAGTCACTTGGTCCAGTGACCTTTATGGCTGTGGTGAGGAAGAACATCATGGTGGGTATGTGGGCATAGGAAAGGTCCTCCTCACATGGTAGCCAAGAACCAAAGAGAAGTGGGGGAGAAAACCAGAGTCTCTTCAAGGTTGTGCTCTAGGGACCCACTTCTAGAGATTCACTTCCTAGAGTTTCCAGAGCCTTCCAATAATAGTACCATTGGCAGGGAATCAAGCCTTCCATGCAAGGGCCCATGGAAGTGGAAGGAGCATTCAAGATACAAACCATAGTGTGCAGGTCATTTGGGCGCACAAGCTGAGACCGGATGCTCTTTGACCCCAGAGGCCATTTTCTGGAGCTTATTCCTCAGGCAGAGGAAGGCAATGAAAGTGTGGAAGCTAACAGTATCTTCAACAGATGTCCAAAGAGAGATTTCCACTGGAAGAGGCTGGATCATCTGACAGATAGATCAGAGATGACCCCTGCCCTCTGCAGGAATTTTACAGTAGGTTGCAGAGCAATCCTGATCCAGGATCTCTGCAGCACAGGAAGCCCCCACTCTAAATCCATGAAGCTCGCTATACTGTGGAACCTGGGTACTGAAGCTCAGCCTAGAATAGAGTCTTCTCATCTAGAGGTGCAGTTGTCTGAACTCATGCTTCCAAATCTTCTACTCATGACTCCGCCCAGCTCCCTCTCCATAGCAGCCAGGTCATGGTGAAGGCTGATGTGGAAAGGAGTTATGTGTATAAAATGGAGAAGTAATGTACATGTGTATAAATGTATATATGTATATATGTATGTGTGTATGTAATATGTATATGTGTATATATGTTGTATATATAATATATATCTTTATATATGTACATACATGTACATATGTATAGAAAGAGAGTAAAGCTCATATGTTCAAGCACCTCTGTGTGTGTGTGTGTGTGTGTGTGTGTGTGTGTGTGAGAGTGAGAGTGTGAGAGAGAGAGAGAGAGAGAGAGAGGAAGGGGTAGGGGTAGGGGTAGGGGGGGGAGGGAGAGACAGGACTTAATTTGAATTGGCCTACACAGTGTGAATGCCGGCAAGGCAAGTTCAAGTGTGAGACCTCAGGACAGAGGGTCGGGTCTGGGACTTGAAAAGCTGCTGTTTTAACTTAAGTTTCATCTGTAGCGCATGTTCTTCTGACTGGGGGATGACAAGTTTTGTTCTCATAAGGCTGTCTACTGATTGGATAGGTCCCACCCACAACATGGAACATAACATACTTTCACCCTGTCTGTACAGGAACTCCCAGAAAAATGTCTGAGAAAATGCTGTAGCCCTGTGGACCTCTTAACTCGTGAAATGAATTCTCACCTTCTTGGCCCATATTCATGTTTGCAGTTGGGATGGCAGAATCAATGCAGCAGCTGACTGTTCATGTCCCTCACTAGTGATGGGGACACAGGGAAGCATCTCTTGGTCATTTCAACTCTTTAATCTCTGTAGGTGGAGAGCCCTTGTAGGAAGATTCTATGTCAACTCCAGATGAGGACCTGCACAATGGTGTTAATGTAGATACAAGTAGTCTTGGAACAGATAACCCGGGGTTCCAGGTGCTGTGATTTTCCTGTGCTCCTGGTCTTACTGTGTACAAGGTTGTTGAGCTCAGCGTCTACACAGCAGTTCATCTCAGCCTAAAGGGAGAAGAAGTTTGCTTGGGGTGAGGTGGGAGCCCTAGAGCCCGATGGGAGGACCTAGTCTCACCTTCTTTTCTGCTTCTGACACCCAGCTTCTACCCTCACCCCTGTGCACTGCTGGATCTGTGATATGACAGGGGTCACAGTTGTAGACACAACTGCTTCTCGAAATTTACATCTTAGCTCAGGTCCTTAAACATTGTGCTTCTGCCTCCCTCGGGAACTTTCATAGGGCTAGAATCCTCTGTTCTCCACACCTGTTAGAATCCTACCGCACGCTCTAAAGCTAATGTAAACACCTGGGAGCTACCCCAAATGTCTGTACTATAGAGTGTTTCTGATTCTGGTGATATCCTGCATGCCCTCAAGGATGAAAAGTTGCTGTTTTCTGTCTGGTGACCCCAAGTATGGAGCTGTACACCTGGCTTTCTGTTCCCTCAGGGTCAGCTATGCTGTGCACATGTAGCTAAGCAAGAGTGGATCAGTGCTGTGTTCTTGCCCCATGGAAAGAGATTGCCACCTTCATGCGAATGTTCCCTCCCAGAATGGGCTCCTCCTGGAGACCCTTTCCAGGGTACTGAGCACTGGTTCTTGCTGGGTAGCTTGCCCTGCACTATGGCTACAGTTTGGGAAAGATGTTTATTTGTCTCATATCCAAGAAACAGAGTCTTCTCTACATTTATGAGTACCACGTCCTCTCAGGTTGTTCAAAAAAGCAGGTTTTAGACCATTAACTTTTTAATTTTACCTTTTATTGGAGTTTAAATAACAAGGTGAGTGAGGCGCCCAATGCACGGTGATTATGAAGCTGTAAAAGGTATTAGAGTACTCCTGGGGTGAGCAAGACAGAGGGAGGAGACAGTCTGGTTACAGTGGCTCCCATCACAGCCTTTAACTAACCCTTCTTTATAATGGACTAGCTTGTCAACAACAATGAAACAGATCAGCCTTACAGACATGACAGGGCTCTTAGAGATTCTCCAAAATGGCAGTTGGGTTGTGTGTGTTGGGGGGGCACATAGTCAGCTTCCAGCAAGCATATCCCAGTCCTGGATGGTACTCAGTGGAGCTCTGTGGCTACATGGGATGTGGAGAGAACCCTAGACAGTGTGGGGCATGTAGATTCTGACTGTAGGTCACTCTAGGTCCCCAACCCTGGGTTTCTTTAGTCTAATGGGAATGAGCTATCATAGTGGTACCCTGACAGACAAATCAGGCAACAGAAGTAAGGTTGCCTTGGTGATTAAAATCTGCAAAAGTGAGCTACCATTTAAAACACTGTTTTGGGCTGGGGAGATGGCCGAGTCAGTAAAAACAGTAGATTACTTGAGTTTGGTATGCAGAACACACATAAAAAGCCAAGCATGCACCCTGTAATCCCAGCACCAAGGAGACAGATGAGGATTCTTGGGACTCACTGGCAAACCAGTCTAGTCTACTTGGTAGGCTCTAGGCCAGTAAGAGACTCTGTCACAAATAGAAGTGGACAACACCTGATGAATGACATGCATCTATCTGTCTGTCTGCCTGTCTGTCTGTCTGTCTATCCATCCATCCATTTCCATATATATCCATCCATACACATATCCATACACCATCCATATATCTACTAATCATCCATTAACCATCCATCCACCTAACTATCCATCTATTTACCCCCACAGATATCCATCCACTTATTCATCTATCCATTAATCTACACATACACCCATTCATCCACCCATCCATCCAATAATTTACCTATCCATTTACCAATTTGTCCCTCTTTAACACATATTGGCTAGTTCTACTGTGGTTGTTGCTAGCCCATGAATTACAAAGGTGAATAATGATTCTGCTATTTGAATAAACAGCCTCAATGAGATAAATGTTCTTGGCCAGCTATAACCTGGGTAACAACTGCGTGAGTTCATGTGGTTAGCACTCACTGAGCTAGTTGTATGTCCATGGAGCCCTTTTCTCAAGCTTATGGCCTACCGGATGAGTCTCATGCCATGTGAGACAGAGATGTGTTTTAGAAGGAGAAAATTAGAAGGTGACACTGGGATGACTTTCTCAGTGGTCTTTGGAAGGAAAGCAGGGAAGACAGAAGGAGCAAAGGAAAGACAAGTGGGGTGTCAAGATTTCTCAGTCCGGGATAATATGAGGGATAGTCAGGCAGATATACAGAACACTCTGACAGCAAGAATGTCACAGTTAATAGTGTCTAGTAGGTAATGTCATTACAATGTCTAAACATGACCACAGAGGCGACTCTGAGAGCAAGGGGATGGTAGATGGATACCTGTCCTGCAATTGACAATGACTTAGGAGCCAAGACCTTTGAGGAGCAAGAACAAGTAGCCAGAAGGGAAAGAGGTAATTCCACGGGAGGGTAGAACGGCCAGGTGTGGGCAACTCCATCAAGGAGCGGTGGGAGGCAGAGCATTCAGGTACCCCAAATCCCAAACTTGTGTGTTCTGTGGAGGAGGAGTGTGAATGTCAGAGGGATGATCAAAGAAGCTCCCTGCTCTCCTTCCAGGCTCAGCAGCTGGAGAGGGCGCACGGGCTCTCTTCTATGGGGACAGGAAAGCCAGGTGTGGTGGGGGTTGCATCCTGCAGGGGGAGTCTTAGTGCTTCAGGTGTGCAGCATGGTGTCCCATTTGGAAGGGACAGATCAGGTAGGCACAGTTTCCTGAGTGGCCTGGAGATGCTAAGGATCTCTGGAATCACCTAGGCTACCGAGTCAGCCAGGCTTGAGTCTAAGACATCACAGGGGGTGTGGAGTGGTAACAAACCTGGGTTTATTAGTATTGAGGTAAAACCATTGAACTTTGTCACCTAAGATTGAAAATGCTGCCTCTTTTCTAGAACTGCTACAGGTATTTTTTTTTTTAAATCCACTTTTTACTTGGTAGTTGTAACTAATTTTTGTTAGTATTAGTTTCCATTCTGTGACCTTTCTTTAAGTGCTATAGAGTGTATAATAGGGGACATTCTAGCTGTCATGGGAGTTAAATTAGTTCCTAGTTTTATCTGGTAAGTGGCATTCAACACTTGGCCCTCATTGTTCTAAATCAGACTCCTGTTTGTTAAAGAATACATGCTCCCCCCCGAACTACTCCCAACCCACTATTTATCTTAATAGCATAGTCTCTCCAAACTGTACTCACTAGATCAACAGATATGGGCTTTAAAAAAAATGGATGTGTGCCTATATGGGCATGCACATGCATGCAGGTAAATTTCTGAATCCTTTATGATAGTTGTGCTCAATGTAATTGAAATGAAATTGGAGTTGATTTAATTATTGGCATTTAGAAAACTAAATTTTTCCTGATACATGCGTGTTACGTGGGAATCTAAAAGAAGCCGAAACTCCAGTAAGTGATTAGCTCATTATGTAGACTAATTGCTTTTACAGTTATAAATAAATTCCAAACATCACAGTTCTAAAGCACACACCTGTGCACTAATTGCTTTTCTGAGAGCAGTTTCCATGGCTGCGGAGCAGACATCCCGCCACCCACAGATCGGATGGTGCAGGTGGATACTGGAACTTGGTGATCCTGCCAGCCGTCAGTACCGGTGCCAGCCGTCAGCACCGCGTGCCTCTGGACAGCTCCACCCTGGGCGGCTCTGCTAACTCAGACTTTCAGAAGAATAGTAATTGGGTTTGAAAAGGGTTTTCAATAGCGAGAACATTAGCTTCAGAGACTTCAAGATCATCCCTAGTGCCCCACAGCGGGTAAAGCTGCAATCTGGAGCTGGTGCCCTGGCTCATTTGAGCCCACATCCTTAGCTCTCCTTCCAAGGCAATTGGTGGAAACAATGCTTTCTTGGGAACACTTTCAAAAGAAACTAATGACCAGAACTCTGGATGCTTTAGTTAAATATGTGCATTTTAAAAAGCCTACTTCTGCCTGGATTTGCATAATGGTTCTTTCCCATAGGCCAGAGTTACCTTTCACTCCGTTTAATAGACTCAATGCTGCTTTATTAGCAAGCATATGCAGAACGATGACCTCAGGAGGCTCCTTCCCTCAGCATGCCTCCTTCCCTGATTGCCCACCTGTGACCTCAGCGGCCCCGCCAGGTTCCTAATGGGGTGGAAGCCAGTCTTCCACCTGGTGTCTGAAGGGAGCCTCGTTGCCCGATGAAGCCCAGGGCTGGAAGAGGAGTCTGAGTGAGAGGAGAATGACCTTCCCTCATGAGCCTCTGCTGCATCGACCCTTCCGTCAGGATTTGGCAAAGTAGGACACTCAACCCCATTTGTGCTGCTGTAATGGAATACCTGAGAACAGGAAAGCTATAGAGAACAAGAAGTTATTGCCCACAGTCCCTCTGGCTGGGGAGAGCAAGATCAAGGTGCCAGCAGGTTGTCTGGTAAGCACCACATCTCGGAGAGGGAAAAGCACCATGTCCTCCTGGGAAGAAAGTGGATTGAACAATGCCCAAAGCCTCTCTTTATAAGGGTCTAATGCCACTATGCCTCACACCCTCAACTCTTCACTCTGTTACACTTACAGACAGGAGCCTAGCATGGCTGTCCACCAAGAGGCTCTACCCAGCAGCTGACTGAAATAGATGCGGATGCCCACAGCCAAACATTGGATAGAGGTCGGGACCCTTATGGAAGAGTTGGGGGGAGGGAAGCCTCTGAAGGGAATGGGAACCCCATAGGAAGACCAACAGAGTCAACTAATCGGGATCCCTGGGAACTCCTAGAGGCTGAGCCACCAACCAAAGAGCCTACATGAGCCCGACACGTATGTAGCATAGGGCTGCCTTGTCTGGGCTTAGTGGGAGAGGATGTGCCTAAGCCTGTAGAGACTTGATATACCAAGTTGGGGGAATACCTTGGGGGCCACCCTCTCAGAGGCAAAGGGGAGGGGTGATTGGAGGAGGGACTCTGGGAGGGGGGAATGAAAGGGGAGGCAGTATTTGAGATGTAAATAAATGAACTAATAATTTAAAAAAGCCCTCTTCACTCTGTCACAGCAGTTCTTGAATTTCAAGGGACCTACATGTTGGATCAGTCATATGTTTTTTCTTTTATTTTGAAACATCTTTAAACTTACAGAATAAGTTGCAAAAAAAAAAAATGGTGCCCTTCCTTTGGAGCTGCTACTCAAGCATTCCCATTGTCTCAATAATGTCCTCACCTGAGATCACATGCTTCTTGTCACATTCACTTCTCATGCTCTTTAGTATTTTCCTGGGACCTTGGCAGGTTTGATGATGACAGGGAAGGCATTTTGCAGGAGCTCTAGGCCTCCTCATGAGTGGACCGAGAGCCTGTGTCTTCAGCCAGAGCATTCCACACGTACTCTAGTGGCTATAGTGGTTGTCATCTTCTCTTGGGTGTCATGTGAGCTTGGATTCTTCTATTGTCAGGGATGTTGACAGCTGCCACTGCTCCACTGTGTTGTGTTTTATAAAAAAGAAGGAAGCCAGGGATATGTTTGGTAGAGGCACAGTATGGTGTTGGGGAAGAGGGCGCCTCTGCAGGCCCATGCTGAGGCATCCCTTACCTCTGAGGTATCAGCCACATATACTGTATAGCACAGAATAGAGTTTAGTTAGGACATGGGGAGAAAAATTGAGGGAGTAGAGACAGAGAAAAGAAGAGATAAATAGATAGGTATATATACATATACATATGTATATACATATACATATATATATGTAGGTAGATAGATAAATAGATAGAAGATAGATAGATAGATAGATAGATAGATAGATAGATAGATAGATAGAGGAATAGAGGCTGGCCATGAGCACATGGAGAGAGGGGGGAGGGAAATGAAGAGAGGACAGAGGAGGAAAAGGGTAAGAGGGCAAGAGAAGAGAGCGAGGAGGGGGCCAGCAACCCCTTTTATAGTGAGTCAGGCACACCTGGCTGTTGCCGGGTAATTGTGGGGTGGAGCCTAGATCAAATGCCAACACACTGGATACCTTGTGTAACAAGTGGTCTGACATTGGGTGGTATAAAATGTATTTCATGGCCTTAATGGCCTGTGTGCATTAGGGGTGGCAGGCATTTGGCATGGAGTCTTTCCAGGTTACAGTAAGCCATGAACGGGGACTGGAAGCTGGTCTTTCCTCTCCTTGCAGATCCCTTTAACAAAGGTCCCTTGGGCTTCCTCATCTGTCCTGGTGAACTTTGACTATCATACTGACACAGTCTAGAGTCACTTGAGAATGGAGCCTGAGTGAGGGAATGGCCCAGAATAGATTGCCCTGTGAGTCTATCTAGAGAGATTGTCTTGATTGCTGAATGATGCAGAAGGGCCCAGTCCACTGTGGGAAGTACTGTCTCTAAGAAAGCGGACCTAGACTGTATACTAAAGCTAGCCGAGGATGAGTTTATGAGCAAAACAGCAAGAAGGATTCCTCCATGGTTTCTCTTCAAGTTCCCGCCATGACTTCCTGTAAAGTGAACTGTGACCTGGAAGTATAAGCTGAAACAATCACTTTACTTGCCTAAGCTGCCTTTGACAAGTGTTTTACCACAGCAGTGAAATGGGCTGGCATCTGGATCAGTGGTTAAGAGCACTTGTTCTTGAAAAGGACCCAGGTGTGGATCTCAGTGTTCATTTGTCAGTCCACGACTCCTCATAACTCAAATTCCACGGTGTGCATGATGCACAGATATGTGAGCAAAATGCTCATAAACATTGCCTTAGGGCTTCCATGGCTGTGAAGAGACACCGTGAACACAGAAAACTCTTAGAAAGAAAAACATTCAGTTGGGCCTAGCTTACAAGTTCAGAGGTTTGGTCCATTTTCTTTGTTGTAGGAAGTGTGGTGACACGCAGGCAGCCATGGGGCCAGGAAAGGGGCTGGAGAGTTCTACATCTGGATTGGCAGGCAGCAGGAAGAACAAGACACTGGGTCTAGCTTGAACATTTGAAACCACAAAGCCCAACCCTGGTGACACACTTCCTCCGTCAAGGCCACACCCACCCCAATAAGACCACACCTCCTGATTCCTGTCAAGTAGCTCCACTTCCTGGTGACCAAGTATTATAAGCCTACGGTGGCCATTCTTATTCGAACCTCCAGGCGCCATACAATAAAATAAACAAAACCTTAAAGAATGAAACGAGGACGGTACCCTTGGGTGGCATCCCCTGAGTGCTGGGACCTCGTAGCTGTAGCTGCTTCCCAGTGAACATATCCAAAGGAACAGGTAGCAGGGCGGGCATCGGTATATGACCTAGGTACCACCTCCACTGTCCTTTGGGTGTGCAAGGATGGCTCACAGACCTGCCTTATTCACAGAGAGGCAGCAGACCTCCCCAGTCAGCGGGAAGCATGGGAGGGTGGGGAGGTGGTAAGAACAGCTTTAGAAAATAGTCTCTATTCATTTTCTGAAATCGCGTTTTTTTCCCTTCTAAGAAATTTCTTTTAAAAAAAGGAAGATTATCCAGGTCTTAATTCTTTAACAGCATATGCTCCCGGCACAGCGCTGGGTTTTATGAGGGCGTTTTCTTTGGTGTTTACCATGCACTTTGACCACATTCTGGATTCTTCTGGGCCGTGGCTTTGAGCATCCTAAGCTTCGCTTCCACTGAACCCAGTCCCTGTGTATTTCTTTTCTCGCACATGGAAATTTTCATCTCTGGATGTTCAATTTGGGGCACTTTTGGTTTTCATCTTGCAGGAACATATGGAATTAATGTCTTGAACATATGGGATGCAGCTACAATGGCTCTTAATGTCCCTTTCTGACAATTCTGCTTTCAGTATCATTCTGAGTTCGCTTGGCTGTTTCCTCCTCCCGAGTTGTATCTCCTCTCTCACTTGCATGCCTCGTAATTACTGGCTGCATGCCACACTTGGTGCAAGTTGCCTCCTTTGATGCTAAATGTTTTGTATCCTGGAACGCACTTGTGGGCTCTCCTTTTTTTCCCCCCTTCTTGGGTGAAGTTAAGTTACTTGAACCAAGTTGGTCCCTTCAGGTTTTACTGGCAAGACTTGTTAGGTGGCAGAGAAGCTCCTTCCAGAGCTAATGATTCTTGACTGCTGAGGGAGGGTCTTCCCAGTGTGCACTGGGCAGGTATGTACCTGCGTGCATATAAGTGGAAACCAGTGAGTTCCTGTAACTGGACCTGGAACACCCCACATCCTGGGTCAGAATCAGTGACTGCTTCCTTGGTCTAACTGAGGTCCTTTCCTGACCTCAGTTCTCCTTACTCATTCAGCCCGACAGCCCCAGCTCTCTAGAATCCTCCCTGAGGCTCCTCCTTGTGCTACCTAGTAGGCTCTAGCTGTCTTTTGTCCCTCCCCAAACCCCCAGACTCTCCTCCGTGTTGTCACCCACCAAAGGAAAGCAGAGAAGGCAGAGATCCTTTGTCCTTTTGATGTGTCTGCATCTTTTCTCAGAAGTCCTTCCCAGAGGTCAGGGCGAGAGAGCTCAGTGGTTATGACGAGCAGCTTGGTGTGTGTGTGTGTGTGTGTGTGTGTGTGTGTGTGTGTGTGTGTGTGTGTGTGTGTGTACAGTACCAGGGAGATTTGCTAACACAAACTCTGCATGTCTCTGAGTTATGTGTAACAGCAGTTCATGTCTCAGTGACGATGACTACAGACACTAGCTGGAGGTAGAGTTGGGTCATACCCTACCTCAACTGGCCGTATGACTTCCCCTGATAGCCACATGTCTATAGAAGCCTCAGTTTACCTGTGTGCAAAATGCTGACAGAGAGGGCAGCTGAAGGTTCAACCTGGGGAAGAAGGCTAGACCTTGAAGGTGAACTTCAAGGGCTTTCCTCCACCAATGCTCCCACTCCCGGGTAGGAATGAGAGCATCTTCAGTTCCAGGGTCCTGACCCCAGGTCACTTGACAATGGCCAAGCCTGCTTGTTTTCTTTTAGCAATTTTCTTCCTCTGATAATTCTGACACCAGTGCCATTTTGGCTTTCCTGTCTTGTGCCTGGCAGGCAGCACAGAGGTCCAGACAACAGAAGGATCCTTGTTCCCCTGGTGATGGCTGCAGCTGCACGTCTCAGGTTGAACTTGTGTGGAACCTCCCACGCTGATGCTGTCAGAGGCTCGCTGCCTGTCAGCGGGTCTTAGCCTCTTGTTTCCACTGTCTCATTGCCCTTCAATGTTAGTGGGCAGCTTTGCCTTGCCTTTGCCTTTGCCTTTGCCTTGCCTTTTGCACCTCCCTTGCCCTCCCTCCCCTCCCTCCCCTCCCCTCCCCTCCCCTTCCCATCCCTTTCCTTTCCTTTTCTTGCCTTTTCTTTCTTTCCTTCCTTCTTTCCTTTTGTAGTAATTTTTTTATTTACTTTACATCCCGACTGCAGCTCCCCCTCCCTCTTCTCCTCCCCATTCCCCTCTTGCAGATCCCTTCCCCATTATCCCCCTCTCTGGGGAGAAGGGGAAGCTCCCCTTGGGTACCACCCTACCCTGGGACACCTAATCCCAGCAGGACTAAGCACATCTTCTCCTGCTGAGGCCCCTTCAGACAATCCAGATAGGGGGAAGGGGATCCAGTGACAGGCAACTGAGTCAGAGACGGTCCCTGCTCCAATTCTCAGGGGACCCACATGAAGACCAAGGTGCACATCTGCTACAAGTGTGTAGTGGGCTTAAAGGGGTCCAGCCCCTGTGTGGTCTTTGGTTGGTGGTTCGGTCCCTGTGAACCCCTATGGGCCCAGGTTAGTTGACTCTGTAGATCTTCCTGTGGTGAGTGAGCAGAAGGCCATCAAGGCAGCTTCCTTTTTGTCCCTAACTTGAGAACATAAAGGGGTCATGTCACCAGCAAGTATCAGAATCAAGGGCAGGTCTGACTGGGGCTTCCGGAGCTGTCCAGGGTAGATGCGATGCGTACCAGCAGGAAGTCTGCGAAAGAGCATAGTCAGTTCTGGAGGCTTGAGTGGCTCTCTACAGCAGCTGAAGGGGTGGGCAGGACCTGGAGGATCAGGAGTCCTTTAGAAATGTAAAGTGCTGTAAATATTAGCCACAAGGAGCCGCGTCCATAATCTCCCTTTTTCATTGTATTGCAAATTCTTGTACACTTTCTTGCTCTCTGGGAAAGATGAAGGCCGCCTGTTTAATAACCATACTATTAGCAAGTTATCAAGTATTTGATTGCATTTTCCAGAAAGCACCTCAGTGGCTGAGAGACCATTTCGCATCTGCCTTTTGTGCTCAGACTCAGCAATTCCAGCCCCGCGGCCCAAGCTCCTCGGTGTAAAATTGTCTGTGTATGGTGGTTGAGGGAAATTATTTTTTACAGGGAGGAAAAGAGCATCCTGTTTACAGATGTCTTGAGTAACACACAGAGCAGCAACGAACGACTCTTCCCGGCCCTGAGTGCGGATGGATTTAGCAGCAGTCAACAGAACGCCTCAATGCGTGTCAGATGGAGACGCCTTCTCCATGAAAGTTCTCGGTGGGATCCGTGGCTTACTTGCTGTCGCATGGAGTTTGGAGTGATGGGCCCTTCGTCTCTTCACCCTCCTGAAGAGTTTCCCAGTCTTTCCTAGAACAACCAGACCACCACATCCCTTTCCCCTCCCTCTCTCTCTTTCCCTTCAGTCCCCTCTCCTCCTCTCCTCTTCTGCATATGCTAGACTCCTGGTGCCCTGGGTGTGGCCTCCATTTTGAAATGCTCAATTGGTACGTGTGGGTCAAATAATGTCCCCTAACTTAGTGTCCATCATGGATGAGGAAATGTGAAGACTGAGTGATCATGATTAATACAGGGAAGCCCATGCGATAGTAAAGACCCTTGCTGCCCAGCCTGACGACCTGCGTTCCATCCTGGGACTCACATAGTGGAAGAAGAGAACTGATTTCTGCAAGTTATCTTCTGTTCACCACAGAGGAGTTACACACACACACAATCACACAATCACACACACACACACACACACACACACAAACACACACACACACGCACACACACGCACACACACCACACCTCTTTCAGGGATCCCTCAGCTATTGTGTCCCAGAGAGAATGTCAAGTCCATGAGCGTATGGATGTGGGTCACACACATACAGAGTAAGTAAACAAGTGTGATAATAAATAAATGTAAATAGGTTAACATATAAAATGAGCCGGTTGACAGAGAAAGACTGAGAATTCCTCACCACTAGGGCTTCATACAGCAAACAGAACATGTTCAAGAAAAGCCCAAGATATGTAAAGATATGTAAATGCGGATTTGGGGGATGCTAAATAGAGGACCTCTAAAGTGTCAAGGGGCTCCTGGCCTCAGTTTGCTCACAAGTGATGCTTGGGCTGTGGGGCTGTTGCCATGCAACCCAACAAGGCAGAGTCAGGGCAAGGTCAACCTTGTGCATCCTAGTGGGTCTGGATATGCCAGGAGCTAGTATCCAGACAGACGCGGGGAGGCTGCCTCCGAGCTGGTGGGAAGGTTCCATGCACGCTCACTGGTGTGAAGTGCTGGTTCACACAAGTGTCACTGGGCTCAGCACTTGTGTGCAGGGGTCACGCTCAGGTAAGTCAGACTAAGTTCCTGCCTTCATAGCTATCCACCGAGAGAGACAAGCATATGCCTGTATCTTGACTACAAACACAGACACCACATTGAATGGACAGGTCCCCCCACCAAAAAAAAAAAAAAAAAAAAAAAAAAAAGCAGGGTCTTCAAGCTCTGGGTGAGCCTACCTGAGCTTACAAGCTATAAGGTCAATTCACTTTAAGCTGCCTCCCAGCCTCCCTGCCTCCCTACAGAGACCTTTTCCCCAAGCCTGTGCCTTAGGCCTTTTCCTGGCTCTGTTTTTCTGACTCAGCCTTGAACTCCCCATTCTGTGCTCCTGCAGGTTATGTTCTGCCTGTTGTCTCTGGAGAAGCATCAAGGGACACTTTTCCCTTACACAGCACAGGTCCCCTTATGTCCTCTCAGAGGATCCGTATGGACCTTTAACCTTCAAGGGTTAGGATTGCATTTTCCATAGAGAGTGACATGGGGTGGGAACACACTGGTCCACTGTGGTTGGGCAAGTACAGTCCGGGAAGCCTCTGTCCCCAGGGAAGCCATTTTCCCTGGGTGGGGCTTCTCTGCAGCACTCTGGGCTGGGTCTTTTTTTCAGTGGGCCAGAACATCATGATGATTCCTTTATCCCAGGATCATGGAGACATTTCCCCAAAATATGACTTCAATATGTCTACATCAAGATGTGCACAGGGCTCAGGCAGAAGCACGGGGCTTGTTTTTCTGGAAGGAAGTCTGAGCCTGGGAACCGATGGCAGCTCCGTCCTGTGGTTTATTCTTCCTGCCTCACTTATGAAATCAATGTATCTCCTTATGATAATATGTAATCAAAATTCAATGAATAAAGTAGTGAACTCTCCCAATAAAAGGCAATGTCTGCATCAGCAGAACCCACAAGCCGACACCGGCGTTGGCTCTGTGCTCCCCGGGGACTGTTTAACAGGTCCGGCTCTGCTGCCAAATGCTAGCAGAGCCGTGAGCTGGTGTTTCCGCCGGGCCCAGACTAGTCCATCCTGATGGCTCGCTGGCTGGTTTCATTTTGATGGCTTCAGCTTTTGCTGGGTAACCCCATAAAGAAGTCTCTTAAAATGCATCTTTGAAATTCTGGCACTGTCGTCTCCAATAAAAGCCGTAGAAGGGAAATTTCAATAAGATAACTCAAGAACATTTAATTTTCTGCTCCTCTGGATTTGCTATCTTATTACAGCCATTCAGTTAGCTAATAAATGTCCAATCCTGTCCAATCTTCATAGCGAGGAGAGAGGCTGGGATTTAAATAATTGGATGGAATGTCTAGGGGGTAGCTTTTAGCTAAGGCTGCCAACAGAATTGGTGGGTGCGCTGTCCGAGTTGATTCTAGAAGCTGCCTCATTTCGTCCTGGTCTGTCAGTGTCCTTCTTGCCCCTGGTCACCTCTTCTACTCTTACTATAAGCCCCAGAGGCCTGTACAGAGTGTTGGGGACAGGAACGGAGGCAATTAGGATCCTGATTTCATTTTGAGAAGAGGGGACATATCCTGGCTATGGGCTGAGTGCCTTCTGATGGCCAGTCTTCCCAGAAAGGCCTCACAGCTCACAGTGACACAAACACCGTGTCTCACTAGGCCCCATGGTAATAAAGTCTGGCTGAGCTGTGGCTGCCCATCTGGTGAGGAGACTGTACCCTCAAAAGAGCAGATCACTGAAATCTTAGGGTGAAAATGTATATGCTTTACCTGGGAGTCTGAGACTCCAGCTATGTGTCAGCTGTCTTTTAGAGCTATGGTGGAGTTTGAGTTTGATCTCATCTTCATGCTAAGCATGACCTTGCCCAGAAGCTTCTCTGAGAGGCTTTCTTGGGGTTATCCAGACCTGTGCTGTCAGCCTTGGACAATCAGAGGCCTTCTGAAGTCTTCCTGTCCCCACCTGCTATGCAAACCCAGCACAAGGTCATGAGTGGCTTCAGGTGGTGCTGGCTTCTTGTCAAGGGTGCAGGGACAGAAGCATGATGTGGTCACCTGATCTTGCCCTCTAACTCTGAAGTCTCCAAACAGCCCTCTGAGGTTGCCTAGAAATGCTGTGTCTCCGAACAGCTCAGCAACATCAGAGTTGTGACAACAGGGAAAGGAGTGATGGGCGGGCTGAAAAGCATGTCTTATGGACTGTTGTTCACCCGAGATGCGGCCAGGATCATCGTGAAATCAAAGTGGCCACAGTGGCCTGCCTGAGACCTTCATAAGTACAACATCTTTAGTTATAAGGGAAATGCAAATCAAAACAACCCTGAGATTTCACCTCACACCAGTGAGAATGGCTAAGATCAAAAACTCAGGTGACAGCAGATGCTGGAGAGGATGTGGAGAAAGAGGAACACTCCTCCATTGTTGGTGGGATTGCAGACTGGTACAACCATTCTGGAAATCAGTCTGGAGGTTCCTCAGAAAATTGGACATTTACCTGAGGACCTAGCTATACCTCTCTTGGGCATATACCCAAAAGATGCCCCAACATATAACAAAGACACATGCTCCACTATGTTCATAACAGCCTTATTTATAATAGCCAGAAGCTGGAAAGAACCCAGATGCCCTTCAACAGAGGAATGGATACAGAAAATGTGGTACATCTACACAATGGAATATTACTCATTATCAAAAACAATGACTTTATGAAATTCATAGGCAAATGGATGGAACTGGAAAATATCATCCTGAGTGAGGTAACCCAATCACAGAAAAACACACATGGTATGCCCTCATTGATAAGTGGATGTTAGCCCAAATGCTTGAAATTGCTCTAGATGCACAGAACACATGAAACTCAAGAAGGATGACCAAAATGCGAATGTTTCACTCCTTCTTTAAAAGGGGAACAAGAATACCCTTGGCAGAGAATAGGGAGGCATAGTTTAGAACAGAGGCAGAAGGAACATCCATTCAGAGCCTGCCCCACATGTGGCCCATACATATACAACCACCAACCTAGATAAGATGGATGAAGTAAAGAAGTGCAGGCCGACAGGAACTGCATGTAGATCTCTCCTGAGAGACACAGCCAGAATACAGCAAATACATAGGTGAATGCCAGCAGCAAACCACTGAACTGAGAACGGTACCCCCGTTGAAGGAATCAAAGAAAGGACTGGAAGAGCTTGAAGGGGCTCGAGACCCTATATGAACAACAATGCCAAGCAACCAGAGCTTCCAGGGATTTAGCCACTACCCAAAGACTATACATGGACTGACCCTGGGCTCCAACCTCATCGGTAGCAATGAATAGCCCAGTAAGGGCACCAGAGAAAGGGGAAGCCCTTGGTCCTGCCAAGACTGAACCCCCAGTGAGCATGATTGTTTGGGGAAGGGCGGTAATGGGGGGAGGATGGGGAGGGGAACACCCATATAGAAGAGGAGGAGGAGGGGTTAGGGGGATGTTTGCCTGGAAACCGGGAAAGTTAATAACGATTGAAATGTAAATAAGAAATACCCAATTTAATAAAGATGAAGAAAAAAAAGAGTGACCTACTGACATTCCCTCGTGGAAAGGGGAAGACTCAGGAGATACCCCATCCTACCTGTTGAAGACATGTGAGCAATTGACAGTTTTGGATGGGGGAACTTTTCTTGGGTGGTGTTGTGCCGACAAGTAGCCTGTGATCCTGTGGTTAATCCCAGTCAAATTCACTGTTCACCAATCTAGATCATTTCTTTGGTTTTTTGCTCGCTCTCTCTGAAGGAGATAGAAATCAACTCTCTAGGGAAAGCCACACAAAGCTTCTTTATAACTAAAATGCTGAGACCAGCCAGAGAGGGATCTCATAGCCAGGGCCTTGGTCCTGCACATGTGATAGGAGTTCACTGGTGTTGCTATGGGGAGAGGTTGCTGCAGAGTATGGTTCTATAAGGACTCATGTGTGCCCAGGGCAAGACAGTGCTGGGTAGTGGCTGGGATATGAGTCTGGAAATAGCCAGAGAGTTTGGAACATAAACTCTTACCTTGGGCCAGGTACAGGGAAAATAGGGCAGCTGGGTCTGGTTAACAAGCAACTATGAACAAGAGGCATACACTTGTGCGGGGCATGTGGACCAAGCCACAAGAGGAACTGCTACGGAATTGGTGAAGTAGAACCTGTTCAAATCTGGGAACCTCTTCAAGTTGGTCATTTGAAACCCCATTTTACAAATGGGAAAACTGAGGCTCAGAGTGGTGACCTGACCTTGGCTGTTGTGGCTCATGTCTCAAGGGCTAGAGCTCACATCTGTGTAAGCTTCTCTAGTCTTTATAGTGAACTCACGCCATTTCTAGGAAATAGATGTGTCCCAGGAAGCCCCTGCCGGGGATAAGATGCAAAACTGAATGCTATATGTTTTTGTTCTTGGTCAGGCTTTTCAATAACCAAGTACATAATCAGCTGACGCATTAAACAAAAATCAATGCATTTCTGCTCTGCGAAGATGCTTAATGTCCTGCCATAGCCCCTGCTATCTGTTTGGGCCAGGAGAGAGATGGCTTTATTTCCCTCATAACTCTTGGTAGCACAATTCCATTGTTTACTTTGTGACACCACGGGCTGTCATTAATCACCCAGGGAGAGGGAGACGGGAGCTCAGCCACTGGCTGTCTCACTGGCTTCCTTGAGAGTAGGGGCTTGGCTTTGATGGGTGAGGTTCCTGGGCTGAGGGACCTCTTCCTTTGGGAGTCTGAGGACAGGGGAAGGGGATGGATTTCCATGCCTGCTGCCTTTTCACCCTGGGCTCTGCAGGTGCTCATCAGAGCAGAATCCCTCAGAGATCCAATGGGTAGCTCCAGGCTTTCCTACCGAAGTTTCAGGCTTTGCGGGGCTTGTCCTGGGGAAGCCGATACCATTAATTTGCAATCGTCTCAAGTGTGGTGGAGACATTACTGCTAATTGGCAATAAGAAATGCTAAATGGAGCAAAGTTTCATATTAATGAGCCGTTTATCAATACTAATCGGACTGGTGGCCTCCTTCGATCACTTGATTGACGCTGGCTGATTTATGCTCGCCCCCGCCTTGCCAGCTGATCCAGCTGCTCGCTCTTCTTCCCAGCTGCCCTTGGACCGCCTCAACATCCCTCGTTTCCCCTTGTTTATCTTTCCAAATCTCTGGCTACACTGTTGCCATGAACGGAGAGAGTTGTCCTCTTCAACTCCATTCACACTTCCTAATGACAACGCTTACATAATAGAGTTTGGGGGGCGGTCACTCAAGGTCAAAACCACCACCAAGGTGGGCACCAGGCTTCTCCTGGCACAGCCTGTCTGGAAAGCTGAAGTGCTTAGGGCTCTAGATGGAGGTGTGCAACCCTGGACTTGTTTTTGGTTAGACGCCTCCTGGCTAGGTTCCAGCTGGGGACATCCTCATGACCCTGCGCATGTCAGGTGGTATACCATGTCCATAATAACTTATCACAAGCAGGGTGGTTTCCAATAGCTGAAATTTATTTGCTGTCAAGCCTTTGAGGCTGCAGGCTCTCCATCACTGTGTCTTGTTCTCTCTGCAAGTGCTGGAAGAATTCGCTTCATGGCTCCCCAGTCAGGATAGTCTGTAGACTCAAGATCCGTCTCTGCTGGTCTTCACCTGGCTTCCCTGCTGTATTCGGGCTGCTCTTGTCTGGCTCTGTTAAGGATGCTTGGTATTGGACTTACGACCTCTTAGATGGTTCAAGGACCTCGTGTCAAAGTCTCTAACAGCTGCAAATGCCCCCTTTCCAAATAATATCATGTCTACTGGGACATGGGTATAGTTTCTGAGGAGTTACTATCTAACCCCTTGCAAGAGGGAAACCTGTGAATGATTTATGTCCCCAATTACTGGAGAGGTAGGTCAGGCTTCAAGAGTAACACCTTGTTGTTACCTTACCTAAGGAATTTTCTAGAAGGCACATGACCCAGTCAAGTACTAGTTTATCCGTTCATTCAACATTGGTATCTATGATCAACTTTCAAAGATATGTGTGAACAGTGCTGCTGGGCAGGGTCTTTAAGGGTGAAAGGGGACATAGAAGTCATGCTAGGTCATCGATCTCTGATGGCCAGTGCTGGGATACCATGCACAGCTTAACAGCCTAGTGCATGCTGCTCCTCCATGTTGAAGAAGCTCTCTCTCTCCCTTCCCAGTTTTAACAGAGGAAGGACAGATGCCAGGGATGGCTCAGAAAGTGTTTAGCTGCTTGGCAGTGTGTTTGGGTCTTAGCAATGCTGCCAGACGGAGATTTGGAAGCAGAAGGGGCTGCACACCCGGCCCAGCCACTTGTCGCCTGTGCATTGAACTGCGATGATTTTGTAATTTGGATGTAATTCCCACATCCATCAAATGAGACTCGGGCCCTCCTCCCTCTTGCCCCAGCTGGCTGTGAGGCAGGAAATTCATGGAGAAGCAGCAGGCCATGCCCCCAGCTGGGAGCCTGGTGTACAAGCAACAGATGCTCAGTGGATGTTAGCTGTCTTCTCCTTGTGCAGAAGAAGACTGCTGAGGAAGGGTACTGGTCTGCAGGTGCTGCACGACCTGGAAATGATCCATCCACTGAGCACAAAGGCTTGGTGGACTAAAGACAGGCATAGATTTGTGGACATGGCTTCCATGGTATACTGGCTGGTTTTGTGTCAACTTGACGAAGGTTAGAGTCTTCAGAGAAGAAGGGGTCTCACTCGAGGAAATGCCTCCATGAAATCCAGCTGTAGGGTGTTTTCTTAATGACCACTAGTGATCATTAAGGGAGGGCCCAGCCCATTGTGGGTGGTGCTATCCCTGGGGTGGTAGTCCTGGGTTCTATAAAAAGACAGACTGAGCAACCCAGGGCAAGTCAGTAAGCAGCACCCCTCTATGGCCTCTGCATCAGCTCCTGCCTCCAGTTCCAGCCCTGCTTGAGCTCCTGTCCTGACTTCCTCCAATGACGGATTATAATCTGGAAGTGTAAGCCAAATTAACCCTTTCCCCCCGCCCCAACTCATTTCTTGCTCATGGTGGCTTTGCTGAGGCAATAGAAACCCTAACTAAGACACATCAAGAGGGGGCTTGTTTCTCTGTGAATCTAGGCTGGCCTTGGCTGCTCTGCCCAGTGGGGAAGGGTGGCGCCTGTTTTAGATCTAGTCTATAATTGACTGGCAGTTAAAATTGGCTCCCTGGAAAGTTAGACAAGCCAGAGACCAGCATGCTGAGAAGAACCCTTGCTAGCCAGCTATAGATAGGAGATCCAGTCAACAGCTGAGGTACAAGTTATGACTCTTTAAACTTAAGACGTCAGGCCCATTGTGAACTTTACTCCCATCTTTCCCTCAACCCCAGATGAAGCCCAGGTCTGACAGGGCAGAGATGAACTCTGCCTGTTGGGCCCCTCTCCAATCCCTGCCCCACAGAGTCAGGGGAAAATGACTATGTTTGGTATTACAGCTTGAAGAAGGTTTATCATCCAGCAGTTTGTATACAGAACCTGGAGTCGCTCATAAGTCAGGGCAAATACATACATACATACATACATACATACATACATACATACATACATGCATACATCTCATTTTCTGTTCTTGTCAGAGCAGCCAGGTCTGGCTTATTATCAGTAACTATGCCTTACACTGTGAACTAGCAATGGGTAACCACAGCAGAATAATGACTTGAGCTGACATATAAGGGGCACCTCATGTGCCAGGCTGCAGGGGCATAAGGGTTAAGCAGCCAGGAGCACAGGGGATGCCCCACAGCTTGTACATGAGGTTATACTCTGTCTCCTCATATAGAGAGAAAAGGGACAGCAATGTCCAACCGTTCTCACTCCCACCCTTAGCTCTGCATCTCAATGTGACATTTTCCCCCAATGGACGATTTCTATAGTAGATTCATTCTGGGGTCATCTCCTCATTCCTCATTGATGTCTCCATTCAGATCTGCCTTTTGGGTACTTCCTGAGTGGGGCTAAGGGTCTAAATGCAGGAGTAGTATGTGTGCCCTATGGGGTGGGTGTGTGAGCGTGCGTGCGTGCATGCGTGTGTGCGCGTGTGTGTGTGCGTGTGTGTGTGTGTATGTGGTGTGTGTGTGCATGTGTGTGTGTGTGTGTGTGTTGCATATACATGTTACATGTGCATGTCTGGGGTATGTGCAAATATGCATGGTGGTGTGTTTATGTGTCTGAGGGAGACTGTAAGTACCTGCCCTCGTACCCTGGGACAGGGAGAGTAGAGCTAGGCTTTATTAGTCACCCAAGGCTGAGATGTAGGAGAGACAGGAAAAGCAGAGGGAGCTTGGGGTTAGGTAGCAGTGAAGAGGGCAGCCTAGCCAGGCCCTCATCTCTGCCCCAAGGGGTCAGTGAGTATGTGTGCCATCAGGCCCTGCTTAGGAGGGTTCATAGTTTCCCTGGCAAGTGAGATGCCATGCGGATGTCAGTAAAGGCCAGAGGAAGCCACACAGCCACCGTGTCCAGTTGTCCTCAGGTTGCTGTCACTGTTTGGGGCTGCTCACCTGGAGTTTTCTAATTCACCGTCTCGACTGAGTATATTTTATGAGTGTAAGTAACATCATTCTCCACCATCAGAAGGTGCATTAAAGAAATAGTCCCCCAGCCCGGCAGAAGAGCTGGCTGTACAAACACTCTTTCCCATCGCACACCTGGCCAGGGTTTGCACGCCTAGCAGAGATAGGATGAACGGGGCGTGCTTCTTTCTCTCATCATACAGAACGATGGCCATTTCAGGGTACTTCCCCTACTGCTGGGTTGGGAAGTAGTCGAGTTGAGAGAAGAGAGGGGGTAGCAGGTGTGGAAAGTGCGGGAACCCACCTGAAACGGTTTCAATGAGGGGAGAAATAGCTTGTCACATTCCACCAGGGAAGTAGGGACATTCTGTGAAAATTCAAATCAATAGTGGTTCGAGGCTAAAGGCAGTACAGAGAAGTAACAAAGGGGAGAGGGGATGGGACATGGGGGAAACCTTTGTGCGGAGGCAGTCTTGGGGATGGGGAGGAAAGTCCTACCTACCATCTTGTCTATTTACAGTTGGCATGAGGAGGAGGAGGCAGGTGCCTGTGTGTGGGTGCTGAGCATTACAGAATGGAATACATTTTAATCTGGCTTGAATCGGCTCACTTCACCTGTGGAGAAATAACTTGTCAAATTCCACTGGGCCAGCCTCCCTAGTCTCCTCTCTTCTTGGTTCCTCCACTTGCCCCTCAAGACTCTGGATCTTATGGATAAGAAGATAGCTTATGGACTCAGGATAGCTGGATACGAGGCCCAACATCTCTCTGCACCACATCCTAGATACCGGAAACTTCTCTCCCTTCTCAGTGCCAGGTGGAGGAGGGCAGTCCTAGACATTCCTACCCTACTTCCTGCAGCCTGAGAACATCAGCTACTTGGCAAGGTGGACTCGGTAGTTGTGAGGAAGTTAAGGACCCTCTTAAAAGGACAGTGCTTGTCTTATCAAGCGCAGACCAATGACACCCCAAGTCTCCCTTTCAGGTGCTACAGTTGCCTGAAAGAAAGAAGCAGAGGTCAGTCATGTGACCTTTTCCTTGTCGTTGAATGAGGCCAATAACTCAGTCTCTGTTCTCTCTCTCTGGGTTTGGCAGGTGCTGGGAGGCCTTGGTACATCCATGTTGAATGAATGCCCCTGTAGTCTGAAAATGTCCATGTATTAGTGAGGGTTCCTTAGAGGAACAAAATCAACAGGATCAATGCATGTTACATAATGGGACTGGGGTCTGGAGGGATGGCTTTCAGATAGGATCCCACAGTGCTTTTTCAGAGGACTCTGCAATCAATTCTCAGCACCCACGTCAGGTGTCTAGCAAACACTCTTAACTCCAGCTGATTTTTCGTCCTCTGTTGGCCCCTACAGGTACCTGTACCCATGTGCACATACTACCTAGCTTTATAAACAAGTAATTACAAATGAAAGTAAATCTTAAAAGGGGGATTGACTAGACTGGCCTACACAGAAAGGGATAGATAGTCCCACCATACCACCTGTGCTCTGGAGAGGCTGAGAATCAGGGTGCCCAATCCTTGAGGCTGGGTTCTCACAGGTGAGCTTTGATCTTGGGTGTCCTAGTCTTGGATTCAGTGGTTAGCTCTCAGATATTCCTGGGCTTCCTCCTCCCCTGTTCCATTGCAGCATCAAAAAATGGGTCAGGACAGAGACCTGGCCAGGATCTCTACCCTGGAGATGACAAATCCCAGAGGGTAGCAGTCCAGTGCTTAAGTGTGTGAGCCTTCTATTCCAACCTGTTGGAACTGCCCAGGACCCATGTTGCCAGAGGTTTGGGCTTCCAGGACCTTTAAGCACTGTCGGCAATCGAAGTAGTGAAGCCATGGTCCTAGCAGAGCCCTCAGAAGATGGAGGGACAATTCAACTGCCATTAGGTTCCCTTTACAGACCTTCTGCCCTTAGCCTAGACACTGGCCTCTGGCCATGAGGCTGGTTGGCTGGTTGGAGGATCTTATACAGTGACCTAGCAAGGGAAGCCATTAAGAGGGACGGGGTCAAGAGTATGACCCACTCCTCCCCTTAGATCAGTCCCTGTCTCTCCCAGCCATGAGGGGCAGCCATAGCAAACTGCTGGAGTAGGCAGAAGAAATAAATCTGAGCTGGAGCAGAGAGAGCCCAGAAAGGAGAACTCAGCACGTATGGAGGAGATGATGCTCTTAAGACAAATGGATTGAAGGAGTGGGAGAAACCAGAGATACTCCAGGCACGGAGAGCTGCAGGTTTAAAAACTGAGGGACGTGGGGAGGCCTGGCCTATGGCCATTGTATGCCGTGCCCTTCTCAGCAGCCTACAGGCTTCCTCACAGGCCTGGCGAGGGAACGCTATCCAAGTCATTTACAGGGCAAACTAACTCTTAGCTGGGACTTAAATCAATACTGGTGCTGGAGATGTGAAGCAAACGCTTCATCCTTCTCCCAGAGGCTTGCAAGACCGGCAGTGTAGCCCAGCCCTGTTTGCTCCTTAAAGGACAGGACAAGTCAGTTTCTAGGTACCTTTTGTAATGGCTCATTTCCTGGGGCTTCAGGCTGAACTGTGGAGAGGTAAGGCTCAGACAAAAGTACTGGCTGGTGAGTCTGTACCCAGAGTTAGGGCTCTATGGAACAGCCCTGTCACCTTCACCAGGAATGCTCTGTCATCCCCTACCTTCAGACAGTTTGTGTTCCAGTCATTGACCAAAAGGGAACCTGAGCAATTCACACTCAGATCTCAGCCCCCCTCCTCAATACCCCTCCCCCAGCTTCTCCTGTTAGGGTTTGGTTGGTGTAGCTTTGAGATCCACCCATCATCATAGTGACCTTGGGGAGCCCTTGTACATGCTTGCCTTCCAGGGGCCCTCGAGCTCTAGGGGCTGTTGGGGGATGTCATAGGGTGTCTCTGGCCTCTGCTAGGGGCAGCACCCTCTCTGGAGTTAACCCCATGTTTTCCAAATGAGCAGGTGACCCAGATACTCTCAGTCTTTCCCAAGATGCATTCCCTGTTGATTTCTCCAAGCTGGTCCCTGGAACAGCCAACTCAGCTGTGCCCATGGAAGGTCCTGGGAGAAGGGAAGAAGAACAAAGGGAGGCGGGGTCCTCCCATGTGGGCTGGGCTTGTTCTTTGCTGGCATAATCCTCTGCTTCTTCCTACAGTGGCAGCAGTTCTTGCTTCAGTGCTGACCCTGTGCATCTAGAGGCATGGGGCTGCCTACTGCGGCTGGGAGCTGTGGAGTTCCTTCCGGTCCATCTCTAGATAATCTTCTGCCCCACTCTCTCCAGTTATTCCCCAGTGCCACTTTCTACTGGGAACCTCTTCATGTGGCAGAACCCTCCCTACCTGGACCCAACTTTGCTTAGCCCTTCTCAGTGCTCCGGAACCTCAGCCTCCTGGCCCATCCATCAATGGGTCCACTGGCCACGGAGCCTGCCATTCCCCATCCATCAGTGGGTCCACTGGCCACGGAGCCTGCCATTCCCCATCCATCACTGGGTACACTGGCCATGGAGCTTGTCATTCCCCATCCATCAATGGATCCACAGGCCACAGAGCCTACATTCGCCATCCATCCTTTGGTTCGACTGTCTATTGTCTCCAGTAATGGTATTTGCTGTTTCTGTCCTAACTGGCTTCACTGGGACAAAGTCGTTTTCCAACTTGGTCCTAGAGTTACCTACCGGCTAGTATTTTATTCATTAAATGCTAGAAAATCATCACAGTTCTCGCTGGCTGCAGGTCTCCCTGGTGCATCCCGTGGAAGCATCCACATATAGGCACATTAGAGATTCTGAGAAGGGGTCTCAGGAAGTCCTTGTGGACCCTGTTTGGGCCTTCTGTTCCCTAAATGCCCCTCCATTCTAGAATGTTCACATGCCCCCAGCTCACTAAGAACATATAACCTGACAGATGGTTGCTCGCCTGGGGCCACCCATCCATAGTCTGTTCTCAAGCTTTCTCTGCAGGGGCCCTCCTCCCACCTGGACCAGCTGCTCAACGGTTTCCTCTTCCCTGGAGTTGAAGCCAGCTTCTCTTCTTATTCGGGTACCTTCCCCGGGCCACCAGGGTGGGATGGACCTGCCTCTTAGATTGTCTTAGTATGGATAGGCAGTTCCCGGGCTCCCTCCGTCTTTCTTCCATCTTATGTAGACTGTTGGGAGTAGGGAGAGGTGTACAGCCATCATTGAGGTGCAGATCCATCAGTGAGATCCATATGCCCTCCTCCGAAAACTCATACATCCTAGGAGAGCAACACTCAGCATCCCAGACTGAGTCAGGCTGTGGGAATAGAGGTGAGAAACTGTTGCCTTCCATGGGGGCAGTGAAAGCAACTGGCAACCAGTCCTATGAAGTCTTCTCTCCCAGTCTTTGGACTCTTCAGAGAGATGGAGAGAAGGGGGGAGAGAGAAAGAGAGAGAGAGAGAGAGAGAGAGAGAGAGAGAGAGAGAGAGAGAGGGAGAGGGGAGGAGAGAGAGAGAGAGAGAGAGGGGGGGAGGAGAGGAGAGAGAGAGAGGTGGAGAGGAGAGGAGAGAGAGAGAGGTGGAGAGGAGAGAGAGGTGGAGAGGAGAGAGAGAGAGAGAGGAGAGAGAGAGAGAGAGAGAGAGGGAGGGTAGAGGGCTTCATCTCTCTTCTCTCCCAATAGGACTGCACAATAGAACTACTTCCTTAGGGAGATTTGGGTTTCTACTGCTGCGATAAAACACTATGACCAAAAGAAACTTGGGGAAAAGGGGGTTGGTTTGACCCTACAGCTTTTAAGTCCATCACTGGGGGAAACCAGGACAGGAACTTGGAGGCCAGGAACTGATGTAGAAGCCATGGAGGGATGCTGTTTACTGGCTTGCTCTTCATGGCTTGCTCAACCTGCTGTCTTATAGCACTCGCCACCAGCCCAGGGGTGGCACCACCCACAGGGAGCGGGGCCCTCCCATATATATCATCAATCAAGAAAATGAATTACAGACTTGCCCATAGGTCAACCAGATGGGATGTTCTAGTTTCCCAAATGACGCTGGCTTGTGCCAAGTTGACCAAAAAAACTAGCAAGCAAGAGATGGGATGACATCTTGGAGGTTTGTGTCAAGACAAGAGATCTGATATCAGGAACCTGTCTAGAGACTTCCGAGCCCAAGAAACTGCAGGAAATGAATGAAGGAAGAATTCATATCTGTCGTGAAAGTTGCTAGGTTCCTATCCGGTCCCCAGCACGGACCCTGCAGTGACAGAGATACACTTGGCATTCAAGTGTTAAGTCTTGGTCTCCTAGCTACAGATGACAGTCCCGATCACACCATAATTCTGAAAGACTTTCTACCCTTTAGTGGGGTCTTATACCTTTTCTTCCTATTGGTCCTCAAGTCAAACACTGTCCCACAGCCAGGGCCCTATGAACTTACTGTTAGGATTTAGCACATTTCATTGCTGTAGGGATGGAGCGACAGCCTTGACCACTTGAATGCTACTCCCTGAAGAGTGTTTAGCAAGGTGCTCACACACACACCACCAAGGCTATCTCATGTCCTGGTTCAGCATCTCTGAGCAGAATCTCTGAGATTGCTGTAGTCCTTGATTACCCTCCATAGCTTCATCTGTGGTAGGGTCCTACTGGTTAACGGTTCCTAACTGAGAAACCCTTAGGACTTCCTTTATGCTTCCTCTGCAACTGCCTGATAGCTTATTCACTGTCCAAATAGCTTACACCCTGGACTGATACGTCTCACATCAGTTACCCAAGATGCCTGGGGCTATGATTCCAGCCAGCTAGTAGATGGATGAGAAGCACCGGTCTCTTTTGTTAACAGGAGGCCGTGACTACAAGCTGGTTTCTCAGGTGCCAACCAGGACGGCAATGCCTACAGGGAGGGCTACTTTGAGTCACGACACTGTGTGTTTGTCTGGGCTCCCTCAGTCGTCAGTTCCATGTGAAAGAGTGGTTCTGAGTCACTGTGTGTGGGAGGACCCTGCTGGGCCAAATCTCCTCTGGTTCTGGTCGGTTCTCCCTTTGGCATAATCGGGTCATGCGCCTTCTTTCCAGGCCGGTGCCAAGTAGCGCCTTGCAGAATGGATAATCAATTTCAATAATAAGTTAAATGGGTTTGCTTTTGTTCCCAGAAAAACCCTGCCGGGAGAGGGATTTTTTTTTTAAAGACTCCCCTGTTGAGTTTTACTTCTGAACTTGGGCCTCCAGCTGCTTCTGAGCTAATTGAGTAGAGAGCATGAATAAACATGGACGGGAAGAGGTTCTTCACACCCACATAGGTGTCAGGGCTTCAGAATCTCTGGCTACCTTTAGGGAGTCTCCCAGCAGGAGCTCCAGTCAACAGGGCTATAGCAGGGATAGATAGGTCACTGCAACAGCAGCGCTCACTCTTCACATCTGTTCAAGTGTCATCTCCGAACCGTTGCTTCTAGAAGTGTGATCCATGGGTATGGAGGCACGGGCACGGGCACGGGCACGCACACATGCCTCTGAGCCTTTATTAGATGCGTTTATGTCAGTGACACATAATACCCTAAGAAAGGATCACTTGGGTCCTCAGTTTTAGAAAGTGCAGCCCTGTCACTGGGAAGGGAGGGCAGCAGGAGTGTACAGCAGAGTCTCCTCCTTGTGGGGTAGCAGATCAGGGAACAGAGGAAGACTTTCAAAATTCCACCTGCGGTGACTTCTGCCACCCAAGCCCTGCCTTCTAGTGGCTCTGTAGCCTTCAAAATGTCACACAAGCTGGATCTAGATACACAGACATTAGCTTTAAGAAGAAATGTCTAAGTTGTAGCATCATTTAACTGCTTATTGAAAAGCCCAGTCCAGAAACTTGTTGCATTCTGGGGCAGACCCAGGGCTCTGCTGCCATTGTGAGGTGCTAGATTTTATGCCTCTGAGTGTGTGGTCTTTGTTTCTGGTGCTTAGGCTTATAACAGAACATGGTCTATAAGAGTTCAATCAGTGAGTGTTTGCTTATTGGATGAATGATGAGCAAACAAAGTTAAGCTTCTCTGTATCATTTAGTGCTTCAGTTTGAGCATGGACGACCCTAGGGAAACTGGCCAGACATTGCCAGGGCCAAGCTCAGGGCAGTGGATCACTTGTAGATTTGCTAGTACGCTTGTGTCATGAGTGTACTTGTGGCATGCCTCACATGCTCAATGCATGAACATCAATAGGGTGCCAGTCAAGAAATCTCTCACAAGGACCTTCAGTTCTCTGTGACCACATGACAGAAGCCCCACATAAGTGAACTGCTCTTTGATAATTCCTCAAAGCACCTGTAAACATCTTTTCAGTGCGATCTGAGAGAGCTCCTTGCGCTGTAACCAGGGGACCTTTCTTTGCTTGCAAACTAGATCAAGACTTTGTTTTGCATTTAGGGCCATTTTGTATTGAAGCTCTGTTGTGTAAGACATTGTGCCAACAAGCTGCTAGGTCTATGAGGACTGTGTAGGGATGAGGGAGGCAGATTTGGTCACCTAGTGAGTGGAAAGGCAGGAAAAACTAACATACTGCTTGAAGTTTATTCCCTCTGCTTTTCTTTGAGTGCCAAGGAAATAGAGTTGAGGTGATATAAATTGCATGGTATGACTACCCACAGATGCTTGATTGACTAGTAAGGGTAGCCAGAACTTCAGTTGTTGAATATGGAAGACTTTACTATTTAGAAATACAACTAATCAACTCATTACCAACTTACTAACTAACTAACCAACACACATACCCACAAACTAACTAACCAACCCTTCCATCCAACTTACCAATCCATTCATCAACTAGTCCAACCACTCACCAATTTACCAACTAACTAACCCACCTACCAACTTACTAACCAAAATAACCATAAACTAACTCATCTAACCAACAAATTAACCTACTTCCACTGACTAACTCATCCAGCCACAAAGTGACTCTTATCAACTAGCTAATTCACCCACAAACTAACCAACCAACTTAACCACAAGCTTACCAGCTAACAAACCTACCTATAAACTAACCAACTTACCGACCCTTTCACAAACTAAACTATCTGTCCACTAACTTACCAACTAACCCAACTACTCTCTTACCAACTGTCTAGGCTATTTATTCACCAAAGTATTAATTAACCCACCCACCAACTAATCAACCCACCTAGGGAGGTCAGGTCCTCACAGGGCAACCTTCCTCTAGTTTAACACATGGCCAGCTGACTAGGGTAGAGTTCCACTGATGGATCCTTCTTGCTGTGTAAACTAATCTGATTACGCAAGTGCTAGACAGGCACACTGACACACTGCCCACTCAAGGAAGGGATTCTGTAGTGTGTATCCCCGCAGTATGGAGACCTTCAGATCATCTTACAGTTCTGCCGCCTTGTCTGGGCTACTGATTCCGACATCAGTACATCCTACAGAGCAGCCCAGTGCTCTATCTAACGGGTCAGAGGAAGGCTTCAATAGTGTGTCCCACAACCACAGAATCATGGGTTTTAGCCCTTACACCTTTCAAACAGCTCCTCAGACAGAAGCAGCATCAAGGGATCTTGTGACAATGGATGTGGAATTTGAAGACACCAACAACACCGTGAACTGGGCAGGACAAATTCTTTTGGTCCGCACCCACTTTGCATGGCTTGGCAAAGGGGTTGGGTGTGTCCAGTGCTCTCGACTGGACCAGATATGTGGCACCAGGTGAAGGAGTCAGTGTTGCCTGTTGCTGACCTTTAAGGCTTTGAGTGGTGACCTATGAACAGTGCCATCCTGGCTTCTAAGACCTCTCCCTTCCTCCCCCATCAGCAGGCACAGGTGTGACAGAGGCAATCGCCAACAGAATCCATGGGCCCCAAGACCACCTCCTGGGGACAGTAGAGGGACCTATGTGTTTTCACTCTCTGGGAGGTTCAGCTGCAGCTTCCCCCTCTCTTTGCTCAAGACTCCTAAAGGACTTCAGCCAGTCACCAGTCATCAGGCACCCACGAGCTCCCAACAGACCTTGAGTTATGCTGTTTGAAGCTTTGCCAATAGGGACAGGGAGTAGGTCTGCAATTCACCCTCCCTCTAATGGTGCTCTGCGTGGCCTGGGGGCATGCCCTGAAATCTCCCTCAGCTTGCATAGGGTGCAGTGAAGAACCTTTGTAGGGCAACTTCCCATTTTGCTCAGCTGGCTGTGATAACTCTTGGCGAGGCCATTGGCTTCATGCTGAACGTGTCCTCAGCATTCGGGAACCTATCCTCTCAAATCTGCCTGTTCATTCAACCACGCCCATTGACTGCCCATCCCACGTCACGGCCTGGCCCCTCCATGTTGAAAATAGCATAGGAACAGCATAGGTGTGTGGGGTCGGGGCACTAAAAGAGCTGGGGAGAGCAACAGGTATTGGTAATAGGAGGTGCTCTGTGGTGTGCCTGATGGTGGTCCAATCTCACCTGCATGAGCTTCCCCCTTTCTGTCCTTGTCATCCCGCTCAACCACTCTCCATGTAGCTGGTTTTTGTTCTTATCTTTCTACTGCCCCGACTACATCCACCCACCCCTACTGTCACAGCCTGCATGTATCCTTGGATCATCAATGTTGCTGATGAATCTCTTCCATCCTGTCCTTACCACCTTGCTATAGGCGCCTTCGGTAGTATATAACCACACCTTGTTCATAAGGGCACCCTCTGTCGCTGTGTGCCCTCCAGGCTGTTGGAGGCCTGGGTACCACTGGCCAGCTTTGCTGCTCTCCTCTCTGGCTGCTGCTTCCAGTATGGTTCTGCCACACAGGAAGCTGCCCAGCTCCTCTCATGGCTGCTTCCTGCCTGTGTCGCCACGTGTCAACATCCTTTCTGCCCAGCCTTGACTTGCCCTCACTCCATCTGAAGAGTCTCTTGAAAAGTCCCACGCAGAGATAATCATGAACTTGCTCTATTGTTCCTCTATGGCGCCACCCCCGTCGTCCCCACAGCATCCCTTTGGTGCAGTGGCTTGTTTACATGGAGTGCATCTTGTGAAGAACCTGGTTCTAAAGTCACCCGGAAGCTGGAATCACCAGTAATCAAAATGACCCCAAATGCCCTCCCTTGAAGGATTGCAAGAGCTATACGTGAGGCTTAGTGTCCGTGTACATGCATGTGGGTGTGTACCTTTGTGCAAGTGTGTGTGTGTATGTGCATATATAAGTTTGTGACTGTGTGTTTCTTTTTACTTATTTCTGCTGAGGGTCCCAAGGTGTGCCTCTGAACCTGCTTACTCCTCCCTTTCCATCGGGTGAGCACTCAGAGAGCTGGCTGTGCAGGGGGGCTGTGCAAAGAGCACAGGCTTCTTTGGGGACACATTTAGTGAGCCCCTCTGGGACTTTTCTTGCTGGTCATTTCCAGGGTGGACAGAGAAATGACGGGTCCTGAAGGCTTTGCCATCTAAGTATAGCCAACCCATGCAGATCTTATCAGTTCAGCCAGAGCTGATGTGGTCCATATACCCAAGATCTTTTGGATCCCTGGGGCAGACACAGCATCTCTCTTCAGTTCCTTGCTCAGTGTGCAGTCTTTTATAACCCTTTCTGGGTTGTCTGGCCGGGTGGATGCACCTTGCATAGCCATCTGGTTCTTTAGTTCAGTGTAGCCATAACAGCCCAGGACCACTGTGTCGACCGCACCCAGCTCAGAGACCCCTCTGCTCTCCAGGCCTGGAATGATGGCTTTGCTTCAGGTGCCTGGCATCTCTTGCCTTCTTTCAGGCTAGACTATGTTTGCAGCTTAGATGACACACACGTCTGTGTTACTCTGCTCAGCTTTTCCTAGTGTGGGTGACAGAGGGGTGGAGGTCATTCTTAGGGGCACATGGCCGTGTGTGCACTGTTGTTACTTATCCTCTCATAGTGTTGTGAGCTCCACAGGAACAGGAAGTGCTTATGTCTCAGCTGCAGTCGTAGCATTTTGGACTCTACACAGGGTCTGACACTCAGGGGACCCTGTCTTGTTTGCAAATAGACGGAGTGAATGAAAAATTTCCAAGGAAGTCGGTGGTAGTGGGTGGGGGCACCCACAGAAGACACTGGCTGCGCTCATACCCTCTGATCCTGCTTACTCCTCCCTTTCTACCAGGTGAGCACTCAGAGAGCTGGCTGTGCAGGGAGGGCTTCTTTGGGGACACATTAAGTGAGCCACTCTGGGACTTTTCTTCTGGGTTATTTCCAGGGTGGCCAGAGCAAGGATGGGTCCCTGTTATAGAAGCCCATGGAGATTTTTGATGATGAGGATGATGGGAGTGGATGGGATGGGAAAGAATGACTGGGATGGAGGCTGCCTGGACAGGGTGTCACCAAGCCAAGGGGTCCAGACTCTGTAAGCTCCCCAGATGGACACAGGCCCTGGGGTGAGAGACTGGGTATTAAAGCTGGGGACCACACACGTGGGCAGGGCTGGGCACTGCTGTCTGTAGGCTGTGTGTGTGTCATTGCCACCCACGGCCACTGCTTTCCTTTGTGTTCTCTCTGGTCTGTAAACAAGTGATTCTCCCTCAGGACCTCCGGCACTCAGGGAATGAGTCACTTTTCAGTCCAGGGTTTGGAGGTACCAGATGGCTCTGGAACTTTCCAGGTTGGCTTTCACTCCGGGTATACTTGGAGCTTTGGGATCTGCCACATGGATGGATCCATGGACTCTAGCTCAACTTAACCCTTTGGAAATGGGTGTCCCTGTGAGCATGCCCAGTGGAATCTTCTATTCCTCAGAGACATGTGTTACATATAATTATGTGTGCCCTTGAAGACATAATGTCGGGCTGGGGATTTAGCTCAGTGGTAGAGCGCTTACCTAGGAAGCGCAAGGCCCTGGGTTCGGTCCCCAGCTCCAAAAAAAAAAAAAAAAAAAAAAAAAAAAAAAAAAAAAAAGAAGACATAATGTCCTTGCTTTTAGTATTGTTTTTGCTGATGTGTTTTCCACTTGTTTTCCCTTTCCTTCCCTTTCCTTCTTAAAGGACCCATGCTTTATTTATTTTGCTCAAATTCATATGAGAAACGCTAGGCTCAGTCCACCCAGTGCCTCTCCGCTGCTCCCCAGGGCTCTTGGGACGGGTATAAAACCCCCTGGGTGAAGGAGGGACACCCACAGTCTTCTTCCAGATCTTTCCCATGGTGCATCACTCTCCCACAGGCAGGGGAGGAAGTCAGGGGAGCGTGAGGTAATCGAGCTTGCACACAATTTATTAACTCTGACTTGTAAATTAAAACACCCAGTGGTACAAATTAGGGCTGAATAGAGAGCAAATGAGACTCTGCCTTTTCTCCTCTGGCCTGGAGTGGAGCTTCAGCATGTCCAAGGTAATGTGGGAACCTTCACAGGACTGTGCATGTGCTGCAGGATTTGCTGGCATCCCGGCTCTGAGTCTCATGAGAGGAGACCATGAGGTCCACAGGGCTGCCTGTCTGGAAACGCTGGGACACTGGCATGTGCGGTCAACTCCCTGGCTACACTTCATCCCAGAGGGGCAGGCTGAAGAGAGACCCCCTGACCCCATGGTCCTCCATTCTCTTTTCCCTCCAAGAATCAGCTCGCACTTCGGCCAGTAGGACTGCTTCTGCATGCTCACTGGCTACTTGCGAAGTCTTGTTCCAGACGGCTGGGGCCTTGGACCAGGTGCATTTGTGTCTGGCGTATCTTGAAGTCTGAGTAGTTGCTGGCTCCAGCATGGGGTGGCAAAGCAGGAGGCCAGGACTCTATTAGCAGGCAGGCGCGCTGGAGCAGAGATGGTATCTCTATCAAGCTCCCCTGGGGTCCCCTCGCCTGCTGCCCTTGATGAGTTTAAATCACACCAATCAATTCTGGCCCCAGAGGCCCCAGAGGGAGGTCATGGCAGAGCAGCAATCGCTCCCTTGACCTGGACCACGGCTGTCAGGGCTCTGTTAACTCGGGACAGCGGACTTGACTTTGCATCAGGCGACCGCTCGTCTGGGTTAGCTTTCCTTCTCGATAATTGGTGGGGTCAGCGGAGTGGGGAACATCACCCCTGCTGTACCCCATTTTCTTTGATCCCCCTTTCTCCCTTGCTGGCTTCTAGAGCCCACACACTTGAGCTCTGGTCTTATCACACAGTCTTAATATTCCACAGGTGGAAGGATTCAGGCTTGGTGACATGGGGAGCAAGCTTGAACACAGGTCT
This sequence comes from Rattus rattus, assembly GCF_011064425.1. NCBI lineage: Eukaryota > Metazoa > Chordata > Mammalia > Rodentia > Muridae > Rattus > Rattus rattus. The sequence continues at coordinate 256,043,094 of NC_046154.1, forward strand.
CTACATACAGCCAACACTGAGCCCTGTTGTATGCTACTGATAGCTCCTGAATAGTCTTAGGAACACTGTCTGGGGAAGGGGGAGGGGGAGGAGCCATAATAAAATGTGATCTCTAATTGCAGAGTGACAGGAGCACAATGAGAGCTGAGAGAGGTTGGTGCTGGCTGCAGAGGCTGGCAGGCCAGGCGAGTCAGACACTGAAGGGGAGGGTTCTGGGTGGCACAGTAACTACCTGCTTTCTCCCATACCTGCAGGGACTACCCAGGATGCTCTGCTCTTTAGGCCACCTTCTTATGTCTGCCTATATAGTCTTTGTTGTCATGCAGCTCGTTGACCTCCACCCTCTAGTTACAGTTAGGAAAAAGGCCATGTCTGGTGGCTGGGGCCACCTCTACCATTCAATCACTCTGTGGGATGCTTAATGAGTACTTCCTCCTGCCTTGGCTCACTATTTAGATGGTTCAACTGGGTCTCTGAGGTTCCTTGAACGTGGCCTCAGCCTCATATGTAGTTTTCTGATGGAGCAGAGACCTGTAACCACCATGCACTCTGTGTATTCTGTGTCAAGGGCATCAGTGGACTGTTGGTTTCCATAAATGGAACAGACACTGCACTGCGGTGTTAGGCCTGTAGCAGATGGACCACAGGGACCCACCACCATTATCACAAAAGGGTCTGAATGGAGTTATGTTTCTCCAGAAGGCTGAGTATTTAGTGGTGGTGGGAGTAGAGGATAGGGGTGGAGCTGAAGATGACTGGTGCTGAAACCAGCTGGAGCTGGTTAGGGCTGGAGCTGGCTGGAACTGGAGCTAGAGCTGGCTGGAGCTGGCTGAAGCTGGCTGAAGCTGGCTGAAGCTGACTGGAGCTGGCTGAAGCTGGCTGAAGCTGGCTGGAGCTGGTTGGAGCTAGCTGGGGCTGGCTGGAACTGGCTGGAGCTGGCTGGAGCTGGCTGAAGCTGGCTGAAGCTGGCTGGGGCTGGCTGGGGCTGGCTGGAGCTGGTTGGAGCTGACTGGAGCTGGCTGAAGCTGGCTGGAGCTGGTTGGAGCTAGTTGGGGCTGGCTCGGAGCTGGTTGGAACTAGCTGGAGCTGGCTGAAGCTGGCTGGAGCTGGCTGGAGCTGGCTGGGGCTGGCTGGGGCTGGCTGGAGCTGGTTGGAGCTGGCTGGAGCTGGCTGGGGCTGGCTGGAGCTGGTTGGAGCTAGCTGGGGCTGGAGCTGGAGTTAGAGCTGGCTGGAGCTAGCTGGAGCTGCCTAATGCTGGAGTTGGCCTGGGCCATTACAGCAGAGGCTGGTTAAACACCTGAGAGATTTAGTATCTGCCAATGTCCACCCATTAGCTGGAAACAGGAGATGGTAGGGCCCTGCCCTGTTAATCCAAAAGAAGCTTCGTAATACATCTCTACTCTCTACAGAGAGAGTCTCTGTCTTGACATCCTCTACACACCAATGTAGTGTTCGAGAAGTTAGTGTCTTGTAGTTGGGTCTCCTGACCACGTTGGCCTTGGTCATATCATCTGCCTGTAGCAGTCCTTGGAGGGAGAGCAGATGGGAGCAATCTTGTCATTGGTGAATAGTAGATGTGGGCTTGGGTCTTTAGCCAGGTCTTACCCAGTGGCTTGGTACTTAGGGATGTGATAACGTGCCAAACAGAGGTCGTCACACTGACCATCCCTCCCATTTCCAGTGGTCTGTTTGGTGGCTCACACGACCTGGCTTTGAATCCATTCTTCCACTCTGAGTCCTGGCTCAACTGGAGCTTGTCCGGAGTAGCCAGCCTTGTAGCAGTCTCAGCCCATCTCCTACCTCAGGCAGCTTGGCTATCTGTGTGCTTTTCATATAGGAGCTGTCTCTCCTTAGCTGCTAGAGCCATTGGGGATGTGACCTGCATCTGCTTTTGCTCTTTACGATGTCTCCAGCTTTGAAGCCCGGGCCAAGCACTTAGAGGCTTCTCGGCATGCTGATGGAATCCACAGTGACTGTGCCTGTCTGGAATCCATAGTGACCCTGTGACTGTCATGGCTGGTGTGAGGCACTGGATACTGTGTCTATGTCGTGTCTGTCATCACGTGCGGTCAGCTCTCCCCCTGTGTGACATCACTGTCATCTTGTGTGTGGTCATATCTTCCCCTATGACATCACATCACTTAACCATTGTCATGAGTGCCTTACTCCCATGGTGCTCATACGTCTTCTGTGTTGATACCCTATGTGTTCCCAGGGAGGGCTTTGGCTCGGGTCACTGCGCCTGGCATTTTCCCATCATGACTAGTTTATATTCTCACCCCGAGGTTTAGCAAAAAAAAAAATATTGAATCAATTGTTTTTAATTATGTCCATCTTGTATCGTTTAGGTTACAGGCACCGTTCAATACTGCTTTACAGCCCAGCAGCCGTGGGAACATTGTTCAATATCCCGATATGGAATACCAGAGTTTTCTTTCTGTTTAACTCATAAACTAGTCTAAAAAGTGCCATATTTTTCTGCTTCGATTGCTGTCCTCCCCCTTTACAGCTCTGCACATTGCACTGGCTGCAGAACAGGGCTTTGAAAAATGCTAATGACGGTGTTTAGTTTACTACCCAAGGGCTATCTGAACAACAGTGGCCAGCCAGTGGGAGGGGTGACCCAGAGCCCCAGGCATGTGGGCAGGAAAGCAAGAGGGCCTTCTCTAGCCTCCTCTGGTCACTTGGGGAGCCTCTGTGAGCTCACTGCTGTTGGTCTCTTGTGGGAAAGAGCAGGCAAAGGGAGCTGGACATGAACACCCAACTCTCTTCTAAACAAGGTGTGGGCCAGCACGAACAGTGGGACAAGCAGGGCCAGTTTAGACTTTTTTTTTCCTGGCTGGCTGATCCCATTTCTCACAATTTATAAAATGAGCCAAATCAGCTGAACTCGTAGGGTTTGGTGGGTGGGAAGAAGTGAACACCAATCAGTCTCCTACTTCGTGGGTATTTGCTTGGAGCCTCAGAGGACATCAGCAGACGATCAGAACCACCAGGTGCCGTGAAGACTCTGAGGTACCACCTCAAGGTATTGCATGATTGTTATGTTTTCTGTGGTACATAAATGCCTTTGACCCTGCACACAGCTTGTGGAGAAGAGAGGCAGTTGCTGAGGGAGACAGTACAGGGGTTCCGAACCCTGCAGACCCTCTTGACAGGATGACCTGTCTACCTTCTGGATCTTTTTCCCCCCTCACAATAGGACCAGTGTATTGCCTACTTTGTCCCTTCTGTGCCTGGCTCTTAGTTCTACAGACACATACCCAAACCCCAGCGCTTGAGGTTCAGTCACTGAAGATGTGGCTTGGACTGGAGGCACAGGGTCTCTGGGACAGAAGACCTGTCACTGGAAATGCTCTCTGCCAACAACCTTGACTACCCCCAGAGCCTGGCCAACCAGACCCTCATTTCAGGGAAGAAAAATGCCTGGCTGTGTGTAAAAAGGCCCAGCAGACCCCCTACTGCAAGAGTCAGGCTGTTCAAAGAAAAAAGATGCTTCCTGAGGGCTCCAGGCGCGCTGACGAGCTAAAAACCCAGCACTGCAGATATATGCTTTTCAATAAGTACTGATATTGGGCACAGGACAGAGAAAATAATCCATTTCACCCTGCAGGAGCAGCCAGCGGGAGGGTAGCTCTTATTTATTTATTTCCTCTGGAAAGGAGGGTGTGTGGGGGATGACGCATTCTCAACCTGCCTGATCCTCCCAGCTCTGCGAGCCCAAGGTGGTACTGAAGGGTGAGTGGACTCCCAGCTGCTTTCTGTTGGGTACCAGCAATGGCAGGGGTGGTCTTAGGCTAGCTCATGGAACTGGAGAACTCCAAGGGATGGGGATCTGCATTCTAGATCTGGAGAGCATTCAGCTGATGCTGGAGGGAGAGGTGAGCCTGCCATGAAGGCCATTGTGTCCGAGTCCTGTGGGGTCCTCTGTGTGGGCGTCTGGAGGTCTCAGAGCTCCTCAAACATTGAAATCCCTTGAGCAGCTACAGAAGTAGAGCACGGGATAGTATGGACGGAGATGGCTGGAGTCTTAGAAGAGTCGGAGCCTGTCTCCATGTCTGTGCCCAGGCCTTTCAATAAAAACTCGAGCAGAAACAAGCCTCCTTCTCTGCCCCATTGGTGCTGTTAACAGTGATGCCCAAAGCAGGGGCTACCTCCTTTGGCCAGGATTCACCACAGCAAATTCTCAAAGATGTTCCTATGACAAACTCTGTTACGAAGTGGGATTCCCTTCTGCTGAAGAAAGTGGGTCAAGATGCAGGAAGGTCACCCAGTCTACCTGAGGTGACTTCTGGCCAGGATTCATCCTGACCCCAGGCTGACAGAAGAATATATCAAAGCAGACCATTCTCAAGGTTTTTTGTTTTGTTTTGTTTTTTAAACATGGGACATTCTTAAGGCTGTCCCTTAGCTGCCAGCTAAGGTGTCATGGCTTCATGCTTCCTGTTCCCTGACTATGTGATGAATGTTATAGAACTTTCTCTCTCTCCTGTATCTCTTACACTGGTCCCCACCACTGCTTCTAACTGTTCTTGCTCTTTCAGATTCTCTAACTTGTCTCTTCCTTGGAGAAGCTTTGCCTAAACCTCTCCCTCCACACCTTCATACTTTAGCCTGAATTAACCTACCCTACTCCACCTCTCGAGCATCCATTGCTTCTCTGGTCCTCTGGGGCAGGATCTGTTTTGGCCCAGTGTGTGCTGGTTACCTTTTCCATGGCTGTGATTCAATATCTGAAGGGAACAATGTGAAGAAGTACAGCGTTACCATTTTATTTGTTGCTCATGCTTTTAGACATTTTAGTTGGTAGCAGTTCCATTTTTTTTTCTATGTTGGGGTAGGATGGAAGCCTGCGAAAAAGTGAAAAGCAGCTTGTTATGTATTGTTCAGGAAGAAAACAGGAGGTAGGAAAATGGACCTAGGAAAAAGATACTGTTTGCAGATCTCCCCTCACCACTCACCCACTTCTTCCAGCTTGGCCCCATCTCCCCTTTTTAGCACTTCCCAAAATAATACCACCAGCTGAGACCATGCCTTTAACACAGGAGCCTGTGGGGGATCATTTCATAGTCCAACTGTAATGTTCTGCTCCCGGTCCCCAAGCCATCATGACCATCTCAAGTTATAGAATGCTTCCAGTCCACTTCCCTTCCCCCAAGTCTTACCAGCTCCCACGTTATTCCAAAGCTCAAGTCCAAAGTCCCAGTTTAGATGCAAGACAAACAAACTCTTGTCCTGTGCCTAATTTTTCTGTAAAAGAAAAATTAACGATACACTTCTAAGACAGGATGAGGAGAGCAAACATCCCCATTCTTAAAGGGAGGATTCAGAGACTTGAAAAGAAAGATTGAAACAAAGTAACAGAATGGATCTGAAACTCTGTAGCTCCATGTCCAAACATTGTAGCTCATTGTAACTTGATGTGAGCTTCAGTGGGTGACCCACCCCCACCACCTTGTAGACTGTAATTCATACTGCTCTCTCCTGGACTGACTCTGCTCATTGCCAGAGCTCTCCCTACCAGATGTTCCTAGAGTCCCCAACATCTTGGGTTTTCCACTGTGACCCATGCTTCACCGTCACAGTTTCACCACTATCCCCTACCTTGACCTTAGGTACATGATCCTGTCACATGTTGTCTGCCTCTTTGACATCTGGGTGGGAGCCTCTATGATCCCATAACTCGTACATTCTCTATGCCTGCCAAACTATCGTCACATGGAAATCTTCAAGGTTTGCCACCAATATGGACAGTTGTCAGGTCCTTTGGGCTAAGCCTGCCTTAAGTACAGTACAAGGAATCCTGAGAAGCATACTGTTTGTATCAGTAGGGTGCCCTGGCACTCTCTTCTTAAGGGGAAGTCTATATACCATTATACACATGTACATGAACACCCACATATGCATGCTCATGTATGTATAAGTCTGTATGTCCTGAGATGTCCTCAGGACATCTTTCTTATTGTCCTGGTTGCAAGTAATTGGATTTATGCATTCATTTGTCTGTATGTGCATGCATGTTCACACGTATATTGGTGTATCATACCCATATGGAGGTCAGGGGTTGACCTTTGTGTTATTACTAAGGAGACAATTATAAATTACTTTTTATGTATATGGGCATTTTGCCTGCATGTATGTCTGTGTATAGTGTGAATACCTGGTGCCCAGGGAGGATGTCAGATATCCTGAAACTGGAGATAGTTTTCTGCTACCATGTGGGTGCTAGAAATTGAACTCAGGTCTCCTGGAAGAGCAAACAACAAGAGCTTTTGACTGCTGGACTGACCCATCCCCTTAGCTCCCGGTCCCATTTCAAAACCATCTATTTGTTTTTTGCTCCTGATTTCTCACTGTCAACCTGGCTAAAAGAATCCAGTAACATTCACGTCACAGCCTGGGCCTCCTTGAGATTACCTTCATCACATTTGAACTCCATCTCCTCCACAGTCTCATCAGGCATAGTTAAAAGTATAGACAAGTTCTTGACACTCTGCAATATACTACGCCTCTATCCTAGTTCCTAACAGTTTTTTTCCTTTTGGAATTCCAGGAACACAGTCTTTCCTACTCATATTGTTATTGGCAGTCTGTTCTTCTGTACTCACACCACAGTTCCTCACTGAACTCTGCTTACAAAATTTTAGGCTTTCTCTAGCCTATATTCCTTAGCCTGATCTTAGGGATCTGACTTTGTCAAAAGTTGTTGGCCATTTCCTGCAAATCATTTCCAATGACAGCCTCATCATATTGTCAGACAACAACCCCACTTCTGGTACTATTCTCTCTCTCTCTCTCTCTCTCTCTCTCTCTCTCTCTCTCTCTCTCTCTCTCTCTGTGTGTGTGTGTGTGTGTTTGCTTGCTTTTTTGTCGCTACAACCAAATCAGAGCATTTCCTGACTAGAATGCCAGAGAACAAAAGTTCTGTTCTTTGTCTGCATCCAGAGCCCTTGACGTTGCCCCTCTGTGCCTTGGTTTCTCTATCTTCTACTGTAAAAGGCAATAAAATCTAATACACAAAACACTGTCAAAGCACTGTAATTCATAATGGTGCATTAAAAGTCCATTTCTGAATTTCTTTTTCAGGTTCTTATTTTCTTCTTTAGGTTTCTGAAAAGGAAAAAACACCTGAAAGGAACAACGTGAAGGAAGAAGGTTTTATTCTAGCTCACTCTTTCAGAGATGTCAATCCATTTTTGGCCAACTCTGTTGTGTCTAAGCTATGGTAAATCAGAACAACATGGCAGATGGGTATGGTGGTCAGAAGGCACTGGGTTCAGCCATTGGGTACTGAAAAGCCAATGTATCCATAGCTAAAGATGGAGCCTATTTACCATTCAGGCTTATGACAGACCTTGGTGACTTCCATGTGGTGCCGGCATGGAGATACAGGAGTTATGGGGTCACAGAAGCTTCTGCTCAGATGCTAAAAGAAAGCTTAGGAGGCCAGACAGCATGTGACAGAGTCAGATCCCTAAAAACAGCACCCAAGAGTGTTGTGTGTGAAACCTTGGTGGGTGAATCCTTCAGGTATGCTGCCAGTTCCCCATTCCTCCAGGAAGGCCCCACCTCTTAGAATTTCCTGTTCCTCCCAAAATAGCATACAAATCAGTGGTGTGTGTGTGTGTGTGTGTGTGTGTGTGTGTGTGTGTGTGTGTTTGACTTCACGTTCAAAACAGAGCGTCCATCCCACATTCCCCCGCCAACCCTCAAGACTGATAAAATATCCAAGGACTGCCACTATGAGTTACTATGCCAGTGTTTTGTGTATTAGATTTTATTGCCTCTTATGGTTGGAGATAGAGAAACCAAGGCACAGAGGAGCAATGGCAGAGGCTCTGGATGCAGACAAAGAGCAGAAACATTCGTTCGCTGATATCCTAGTCAGGAAACGTTCTGAGGAAGCAGCTGAGGTGGTAGATGGGGTGAGGAAGGATGAGCAGATGAGCTGCCTTGGTCCCTGGCACAGGTCATTGGTCTCATTCCCCGTCTCCCACCCAAAGCCCCTGTGCTGTGTATGCAGGGACTTCTCAGCCCCCCCTTGTTCATCTCGGCTCCCCCCCCCACCTTGTAAAATTTGTCATTTGCTATTAAATGTTGTTTATAGTGTTTTTGCAAGGATAAAAATTTTTTATTTTTATGCAGTAAAGTAGGAAAAAAATCTATCAATCTTCTCTTTATGGTTGCTCTTGGATGGTATGTGTGGGAGGGGATAGCCTGCTGAGGTTGGAAAGTCCTTTTTCACTCCCTTCCCCCACAGTAGGGTCTGCCCACCTCTGCCCCACCTTCACATATCATTGACCAGTGAGGTGAGGAAGTGGTCCAGGAGTGGGGCGCTATGCAGCCGCACGGTGGCCCTCAAAATTAAGTTGCTGCCCACCTGTACAACGAACCAAATTCCGGGGCAAAGGGCCTTCTCTGCTCCCTCCTCTTCCTTCTCTCCTTCTTCTTCCTTTCCTTCCTCTTCCTCCCCTTCTTGCCCCTCTCTATCTCTCCTTACCCTTTTACCCCCCTTCTCCCCATATGTGATTCATGTATGTGAGCAGGCAGATGCATGCAGAGGCCCAACATTGATGTTAGGTGTATTCCTCATCCTTCTTTGCCTTACTCTTTGAGATAGGATCTCTTACTGAACCCAGAGCTCACCATCTTGGCTAGACTGTCTGGCGGTCAAGCACTTAAGACCCGTTTGCCCCTTTGTCCCCAGAGCTGGAACTGCAGGCAAGTCCTGCCACACCTAGTTCTTTCATGGGGTGCTGGGGATCTGAACTCAGGTCCTCATGCTTTCTCAGTAAGAGCCTTACCCAAGGAGCCAGCCCTTCACCCTCACCTTTTGTTCTTGTTTAAGTTCTGAATGGTTCTCATTCCCACTAAGCGTTGTGCCCTCCGGAAATAGAGTCAATCAACAAATCCATAGGTCCTAGCCACAGGCGTGAGTGGGCAGACTCTTCTGTTAGTCTATGGCTTCACCCTGGAAGAGAGCAAATGCAGGGCCCTGGGCAGAGTGAGCCTGTTTCTTTAGGAACCCACTTCGTAGGGGCGACTCTCTCTCCTAGACCCTCTGCATTCTCTGTCAGCCCATCTCAGGATGAAGCCCAGCTAGGTCCTCTCACTTCCTTCTGCTTCTCCCCAGCATCTGTCTCCTTGACGTCTGTGTGGGTTTGGCAATCAGCACCTCACGCTTTTATGAGCTGTGCGTGTGTTCGGCAATCACAGCGCTGCTTTGAGTGTTTAAAGTCTACCGAGATGGCATCATATTTTACTGGCTTTTTAATTTTTTTTACTGGTATTCTGAGGTCTAGAAATCATCGTAACTGCTTCATATTTCAACCGCTAACTGCACGAAATGTACCCGCTCCTTGTTGAGTGACATTTGGGGATTCTGAGATGTTCTGATGTCAGGGTAGTGTGGCAGGGTAGTTTTCTGGGATGCCTCTGGTGCAGACCAGGAGGGCTGCTCTGGGGGCGCCTGCTAGAAGGGGAGCATCACACCTGCAGGGGTCCTCTGAAGACACTACCAATGTGCTCTGCCATTTATACCCCATTGGTGGACTGTGTCCCTGCAGTTATACCCCTCATGGACCTTCATTGGGAAACCACTGTGGTCTCCTACCCATTACCCTGGTCCCTAGGAAGTGAAACCTCATTTATAATCTCCCAGGCCACTGATGGCTCACCCGCAGAGCTCCCCCCATTGTGTTTATTCTGTATTTTACCATCAGATATTGTGCCATTTCCCATTGATTTGTAAGAAATCTTTGCAAATTATGGCTATCAATATTGGATCCATGACATTTGTTTCAATTTTTTTTTAAGATTTACTTATTTATTTTATGTATGAGTGGTCTATCTGCATGTATACCTCCATGCCAGAAGAGGGCACCAGATCCCATTACAGATGGTTGTGAGCCACCATGTAGTCGCTGGGAATTGATCTCAGGACCTCTGGAAGAGCAGTCAGTGCTCTTATCTGCTGAACTATCTCTCCTGCCCTGGTTTGAAGTTCTTTTTAACTTTTATATTTATTCTTAGTCTACATGTGTGAATGTTTGGCTTACACACATGTCAATGCACCGTGGGCGTGCCTGGTGCCTGAGGAAGGAGAAGACATTTTATTCTCTGAAACTAGAGTGACAGATAGCTCTACCATTGGTAGCTACCACATGGGTGCTGGCAATTGAACCCAAACCCCCTCTCAATCCCCTCAATTGTTTTAAATATTTATTTTATTTCTCAATAATGTATATGTATGAGTGCCTGTGTGTGGGTGTGCACTGTGAATGCATGTGCTTTAAGAGGCAGATAAAGAGGCAGCAATGAGCTGCCAGACATGGATGCTGGGAGGCAAACTTAGGTTTCCTGTAAGAGCAGCAAGCACTCTTAACCACTGAGCCATCTTTCCACACTTGAACTTTCAAGCTCATGGCTGGTATATTTCTCTGTGAAGCACTCACAGCACAACCTTTCCACCAGACAGATACTTTTCTCATGATACGTACTCATGGTGAGCTAAATGGTGGGCACATTCCTACCAGGAGAACAAAGTGACGACCACCTGCAACAGCGGACCTCTTTCCTAATTTGTTTCCATGCTAAAATTCGGACAGCAGCTCTCTCCAGGTGGGTCAGACGCCTTGACCACAGATGAATCCCAGCCATGGCCAGATTCTAAGACCTGCGTGAGTGAGCTGCTGGCAGCTTGCTCTAACTACTGCTGTGCTGATTGTCTGCATAAACTGGACATTGCAGTTTGTGCGTGCTCTTTCTGCAGAATTTTGCCCACTGGCAGACACTTGCTTTTGATGGGATCAGTGCTTAATTTTTAAGATAAGGTGATCACACCAGAAGGCTCTAACATCTGCTCAGACGCCTGCTCCTTCCTGAATCTAGCGGACTTGTGTTTGAGATCATTGCCAAAGCCTATTGTTTTTCTGTTTCCTATGGCCGTTACTTGTTTTTAGTTTTATACATGCATATAATAAATTTCGGCAAATTACTATCCCCCTCTACTTCCCCTAGGATCCCCACTATAGTAGTTTGAAAGAGAAACGTCCCCCCTGCTCTCAGGCCTTTTAACACTGTGGCCCCCATCGGCGATGCTGGGGGAAGATTAGGAAGTACGGCCTTGCTGCAGGAAGTTCATCACTAGGGCTGGGCTTTGAGGGCACATAGCATCATCCTGCTTCCTGTTCGCCCTCCTCGCTTCAGGCCTGGAGTTGAGATGTGAGCTGTCAGCGCCTTGCTCCAGTTCCCACGTCTGCTGCTTGCTGCCAAATGTCCTTGTCGTGATGGACTCTCTCTCTCTAGAAGTGTAGCCCAAATGTACTTTTCCTTTTATAGGTTGCCTTGATCACGATGTTTTATCACAGCAATAGAAAAGTAACTGATCGCCCCCTCGACTCCTTGTCTTCTTCCTCCTACTCCTCCTCATCGTCATCATTATCATGGTCTCTAAGTTGTTAGTGACAACTGTATATATGTATGTATATGGGATTATCCAATGGGGCAAGGATCAATGGCCACATTCCAAAGAGAAGGGACTCAGTCAGCAAACATCAACTGACAGAGGCTCCTGTGCTGGGGTGGGACTTCAGGAGTCCCTACCCAGTTCAATCTGGCTTGATCTTGAATGGATCCCAGTGCAGGCAGCTGCTATGTTATTCCTTTGAAATGGGAAAGGCCCTTGTTTACAGAAGAAACCCCGTTTTGATTGGCTTGGCTCCCATTTCTTTGTTCCTTCAGCTCCCCACCTCACCTCCGGCCCTGACTGTAGTTTACTTTGCACGTTCTCCTGAAGACCTATCCTGAGCCCTCTATACCTGCCATGCTCCTGCCAGGATGATAATGGACTGAACCTCCGAACCTGTGAGCCAGCTCCAATTAAATGTTGTCCTTTATAAGAGTGGCCTTGGTCATGGGGGTCTCTTCACGGCAATGAAACCCTAAGACAAGTCCTAATAAAAATTTCTAACCTATTGCATTAGTCTACCACGGTGGGAAGGCATGGTGGCGGGATTGTGAGGCATTGCATCTGCAGTTGGGAAGAGAGAGATGAGGGCTGTGCTCAGGCTCAGTTTTCTCTCTCTTTGTAAGTCTCCCCAGGAGTCAGCCTGTGGACATTATGACCCACACTCACAGTGTGTCTTCTTTTCCTAGTCAACCCTGGAAACACCCTCCTAGACACAGCCAGAGCTGTTCTGGGATCTTCTTAACCCATTCAACCTGACGGTGGTGATATGCTGTCACACACACCGTTACCTTGAGACACAGGCATGTTGCTTGCTGGCAGTATGACCCTGGCACCAGGTGAGGCTTGGAGCGTACTAGAATGCCGCTGGCTCAGCATGGCATCCTGTCCACAGCGTGCTTCCTGGTCATACTCAGGCTTAGCAAACCCTGGTGATTGACGACAAGGGCACAGAGTGCAGGAGTAGATGGGTCTTGCCTACGGCCATGCTGGAGTACTGCAGTTACCATAACCTTAATGTCTCCCTTCGCAAAGCGCTTTAAAAAGGGTTCTCGTTTTCTTTTCAATATGGTAAAACATACATAACAAAACGTAACCACTTCATCCACCTTTAAGGGCATCATTATGGGTCCTAAGCATATTCATGGGGTTCTGTAGATCTCACTACCACCCGTATTCAGAGCCTTTATGCCTTGCAAAACTGAAACTACACCTTATTAAACAACTATTTCCTTCTCTTCCCTGTGTCCCTTGGCAGTACCTAGCTACTTGTATGGCTACAGATTTGTGTATTCTAGAGACCTCATACAGGTCACTCATTCAGTACTTGTCCTTGGCTTATTTTGTTCCGTATAGTTTCAAAGCTTATCCGTCTAAAGGGCAGTGTGTGTCAGATTGCACTCCTTTTTCTTAAATGGCCATCAATGTTCCAATCAGTTTTCCTTTGTATTGATCTGTGGGTGAGTGTGTGTGTTACTTCCTCTTGCTTATGTGATTGGGTTGCCTGGAAGTTCCTGTGCCACAGATCGCAGAGTCTTCAAAAAGGGTGTCAGCTTGCTTCCACTAAACAGTGGAGATCTCTGATTCCTGGGGACTTGGCTGATGTGTTTCAGGGTGATGGAGAGCAAGCTGGAATGACTGCTGGAGACCCACAAAGACCTCCGCTGCCTGGGCTCAGGGACTCAGTCTAGTGTGTGCACAATGGCTTCCCTAGTTCTAGAACTGTCCCTTGAAAGTGGTAGTTATTCCTTGAAGATCTGTAGACATCTCTCTTGCTCTGGAAACTTCTCCTGTTCTTGCTGTGCCTTGGATGTGTGTTTGTTGCTGGAGATCTTTGACTACTACTCTCTTGATGGAGCTCTGTAGCAAAGACAATGACCGTCATTTGTGAACCCTAGTGTGAGTCCAGGGACTGTTCAGAGGCACCATGCCCAGGTTCTCCGGTAGACACTGCTTTCCTGCAGTATGGCTGTGCACATGGGCTAGAGGTCACACCTTTGTACTTCTCTGAGGATAAACACCTGAGCTTACAGAGTTCTGCTTGTGGATGGATGCCAGATGTTCCTCCCTTAGACAACTGCTTATTAAACTAAGCTTGGGAAAGGTGATAGGCTTGGGTCAGACTTTGTATTCACCCCCCTTGGAGAGGCTAAAGAGGCCTGGTGGTTTCCACGGCAACCAACAACAGCCATCACGGGTCTTAAATGCCAGGATGAGTAGAAACCGGGGCACACCAGGCCATCACTGGCCCACTGCCGTTTGCCTCAGGTGGGAGCAATTGCTTTTTCTTCATGGCCTCCCTGTTCCACTTCCCTGTTCATCAGTCAAAACAAGGTAATTCCAGCCAGACCACTGACTCTCACACAGGAGGGGTGGCTCCCCTCAGGCTTGCTGGTTTGATTACCATGTTTGTTCAGGCTCAGATGGAGGGAGGACTTTCCCGTGGCAGAAGGCCCTTGCTTTCCTGTGGGCCAGGAAGGTGGGAGAGAGTTGAAGCCAAACAAAAGCTGCGAAAGTCTGAGGAGTCTTTCAACCTCTGCCTCCTGCTGCTTCCTTCCTCCAGTCGGCCCTCCCTCCCTCCCTGGAATCCTACCCTTTCTGTGACCTCCCCTGCACTCCTACTTCTGACTCCTATCCCCTTGGATTTCTCCCTGTGATCCCCTTCTCCATCTCTCCTTCTGACCTCTCCCTCCCTCCCTCTGACTTCATTTCTCCCTGAACCCATCTCTTCCTGGGACCCTTTGTTTCCTGGAAGCCTTCCCTTCCGGGTGACCCCTCCCTCCTTGTGACCCCTCCCCCATCCATCCCCGTGACTCCTCCCTTCTCACCTTTTTGCCCAGTCCTGATCTATCTCCCTGCGTAGCTCATAGATAGGATTCATCATGCTCTGCTTTCTCTAGGCACGGTTCACAATGCACACATACATCAAAGCAACCTATCGCACTCAGCGGGTATACTGAGCATGCGCTGCTTTTCTTATTCTAACCCTGATAACACTGTTCTGTGCTTTGTACTTCCTGTTCCGAGTATGGTTCACTTCCTGTTCCGATGGGATTTCTCTTCTTGTCCCTGATTCTTCTGTTCAAACAGGTATTTGAGTACTAGAGGGACATCCGAACCTGTTTTTCTTTGTTCCTCTTCTTCATACTGTCTGCCTGTCACCTGCCTCCCAGCATACTTCCTGTGCTGTGTGCTCCAGTTCAAGACCCTTTTGCCTTGCTCCTCAAATACACTAAGATTATCCCTAGTTCCAGGCTGATGCATTTTTTGCCGAAAAGTTCTTTCTAAAGATTGGCTCTCCGGAAATATTCAGCCATCGGGTAATGTCAACTGCTCCTGTCAGCCAATCCTGTGACTCCCCATCTCCCTCCCCGGCTCAGGAGCCATGGGCAGTTTTCTGAGCCACATAGTGAGCTTGATCTGCCCCGAGAAGCTCTATAAATAGGATGGACATTTTCCATTTCAAGATTTACATTGAAGGAAAAAAAATAAAAGAAGTAGAACGACCCAATAATTTTTTTCATATTGGTTCCTTATTACAATGATAATACTTTGGATTTATTGGGCTTAAAGAACTATATTTTGAAATTAATTTCACTCAAAGAGTATAAAGTTTCAGTGAGTCTGAGGGATGGGTTCTAGATGCCTATTCTGTACATAGTGACTTTGTATTATAAAATGCCTTGTGCATCTGAAAATTGCTCAGAGCATAGACTTTTAAGTACTCCTACCGCAAAGATGGCAAGATGCAAAGTTATGGATATGCTAATTAGCATGGTTCCTCATTCCACGGTGCATGCACACATATATCAACACCTCACATAGGATGCCGTAAATAGATACAATCTTTATTTGTCAATTAAAAAAAATAAATACATTCAAAAGATTAATTATATCGGTTACCTTTTGCTGCTTAAAACGTAGCTACAGTAAGATTTAAAGGTTCTCCAGGGAGAACCTTGCCTTTGTGGCTTGCCATGCCTGTACCTGGAAGGTAGCATTACAGTCGGGCTCTGTAGGTGCAGGATTCCTGTTCTCATGGCCAGTCCACACTGAGACAGGCTGAATGATGAGATTAGACGTTGAATTTCAAGATTTACTTTGAAAAAAATATTAAAAAGAGTAGAATAGCCATTCAGATGCTATAAACCACGCAGAGGCCCAGAGGTCGGCAGGTCCAAGCCCCCACGTGACCTTAACTATTATTGGTTTTGTTCATACATCTCACTGGCCTCTCTTCTCCGTTCCTCACCCTCGTTGAGCTCTGAAAGAGCCTTCTAATCATTGTACATTGGCTTATGCTATCTCTGTCTATGGAATGTCAACTCTGGGAAATCTAGGCAGGGTTTATATGGCCCAGCCTGGCCATAGACCTGTCTGGAGATCAGCATGCAACAAGGGCCTAAGCAATGCACAATGAATGAATGAATGAATGAATGAATGAATGAAGCTGAGCTGTAGGCCAATAGGACATTTTTACCCCATTCTGCTGAAAAGAAGCTGCTGGTCAGGGTAGTGCTTCTAATGCTAGCACTTTGGAAGAGTAGAGAAAAGGATAGCTAGGAATTCGAGGCTAGCCTGTGCTACACAGTAAGCTCTTGCCTCAAGAAAAGATATAGCAGTTGGTTTGTGGACAGGGCTGCCACAGGTTGAACACAGGACCAGAACAGGAACCTGGTCATCGGGCAGAATCTGTGGTGCTCTGAGCATCTATAGGAGAGAAGGCTCCTAGTTTCTGTGGCCTCATGCCTGGGGCATCACATGATCTCAGAAAGAGAATGGGGCTGCTGGGTTTGGGCTTAGGATACTAGGACATTTGGTCGTTCATCAGTCACACCTGCTGCTTAAAGCCCCTGGAGGACAGGCCTGGTTATGAGGATGGGAATGAGCTTGGGTGTCTGAGGATGGCTTGTTCAGTCTGATCTCCCTTCCATATCTGATCTCCTGAGCTTCACTAAGTCTGTGTGCTCTGTTTAAGGACTACTTGGCAGGATCCTGGAGCCCAGCACCTCTCTGGAGAGTCTGAAGCCTAGTCTGTTTTGTGTTGCTATAGTGAAACATGGGAGACAGTTATGTCTGTCTTAACTCATGGTTCTGGGGAAAGAACATCAAGATGGCATGTGTAGGCTCTGGTAGGGATCTGACTTGGTCACATCAGCTCATGGTTGGTGGCAGTGATGAGTATGTGTGATGAGGTATTGGAAGCCGGAGGAGCTGAGTCTCAACAATCTACTTCAAGTGTAGATCTATCCATCCATCCATCCTTCCTTCCTTCCTTCCTTCCTTCCTTCCTTCCTTCCTTCCTCCCTCTCTTCCTTCCTTCTTTCCTTCCTTCCTTTTTAATTTCTTTTTTCTTTGTGTGTGTGTGTGTGTGTGTGTGTGTGTGTGTGTGTGTCCACGCATGCATGTGTGCATATGCTTGGCAGGCATTCATACGAACAGCACAAATGTAGAGGTCAGAGGGGCAACTTGAAGCAGTTGGTTCTTTCACTGTATGAGTCCAGGGGATTGAACTCAAATTGTCAGGCTTGGTAGCGAGTGTCTTTATGCAACGAGTCATCTCCTGGGCCCACAGGAGCACACCTTGATAACGCTAGGACTTAATTCTCCCCATAACTCCATTTGGTCTTCAACGTGCTAGACACTTGAAGACTCCCTTCAACCACATTCACACAACAGTGCTGACCAACCCAGGCCTCCTGAGTCCCTGCTTACCTAGAGCGATGATCCCTAGACCATGGAATGTAAGCCCCATCTTCGTTTTGTAGAGAGATGACCTGAGATGGGGGAGAGGGGTGTCTCAAGGAGGCAAGATGGTAGAGCACTTTGGAAAGATTAAGCCAGAGTGGAAACATGACAGACAAGGAGGCCGTGGTCCATCCTTGGCTCTACTCTGATGGATTGTGATGGGGAGGGTGACTGTGGACCAAGCTTCTCTCCTTGACCAAACTTCTTTCATGTCCTCTAGCCAACTAGACTTGACTTTTGACCTTGCATTGGCAGGCTGCATTCTGCCCGTGTATGCTGCTCCAGCTGCCTCACAGTCTGTAGCTGTCACATTCTCTCCTGTCACAGGAGCCTTGATATTGGTCACCACAGTTCCATTTTCAGCAAATAACCTGAAGTGAGTGTTCTATTACAGTGTTAAGGGGCCAAGAACTGTAGAAGGAAGTGCAAGACCACATAGGCTTCTCTCAAAGCCCTTGTGTCCAACCTTGTGCTAAATGCATGGAAGCTTCAGCCCAGGTCCGTTCAGAGGACCTGAGGAACACCCTGACTACTTTGTTCAATAGCCAGGTTGGGTTCCAAGCACCCACAAGCCTTCTTTCCATAGGACTGACTACTGTCTGTCTATGACATAAGACAGCAGCCAGCTTTGTTTGCTCATAGCTACAATTTACCTCAGCTCACCAGACCCAGGGGCTCCAGTGTAGCCAGCTCTGAGGCTACCTTCCACTGTGTCCTCCCTGATGTGGGGACAGGAGCTGAGAATTGGGACTTTGAGCAAGGTCACACAGACATTTAGTGGCAGGGAATCTGGGTGGCAGGACCCTGTCCCATTGCACAGGCCTCCTTATCACCTTGGGCAGATGTCTCAGAGCCTGGCTCCGCTCTCCCATCAGTCAGCGTCTGACCCCAGGAGCCAGGTGCTTCTTAGTAACTGCATCAGAATCCTTTATTCCTTTGGAGCCATGACCCAGAAAAAAACCCCATTTGTGGAGCACAAAGCTTGCCGCCTGCTCAGAATACAGGAGCAAGTAATAACTCCCTTTGGACCCTGGGCTTCCGGCGGAATGGGAAACAGCCACAACTGTACCTGTACTCATGGGTTGGGAGGTCTAGGGGTTCTGTGGTATCTGGGGGCGTCTGGGGGCTCAGGCCCAGGTGTTTTCCAGGCAACAACATTTGTTTTCCTGCCCTGAATAAATTGAGAACCTTGAATGGAGACTGGGTCCTCTTGGAGAAGGAGCTTTGATGGTGAGCCCTTCTGGGGACATCTTGGGGGTTGTGTGGGATTAGAGGGGAGGGCTAGAAGCTTCAGAAGTAGGTCTGGGAGTCAAAAATGCCAAGGGCTTAGTAGATCAGGTCATTTGTTAGTGACTATGGAATCTCAGGAGCATGGGCTCTGTAGACCCTGAGGGTGTGAGATGTCTGAGCATTGAGAAGTACCGAGTACAGATGCCGCCCTCTCAGACAGGAAGGCATTCTGTGTGTGTCCCTATTTGGTGATAGCTCAAGCTTTATTTTTGCCTATGAAGTTGCCCAAAAGAATGAGCACAAACCGAGACAAGAGTCCAATTGGGATCAGCTGAGGAGCTGTTCTCAGACTCCTGCCCAGTCTAGACAGCTGGAATCCAAGAATAGTAAGATGGGAGGTTAGTGTCTGGCAGAGCCTGGGGTGCTCCAGGGTCAGAGTTCTGAAGGGCTCCCAGGAGGAGACAGGTCTTGGCCCTCCTGAGACAAGAGTGTAAATTCACCACATCACATTGCTTTTAAAAAGAACACTTTCGATTAAAGAGGTTAGCACAGGCATGGGGTGGGGGTGAGGGTGCCAAGGAGTCAAAGTAGGCCTGAGTGGGTAAAAAGTGGGACCCTGGTTACCAGACGAAGCTACAGGAAGACACTGGACTTGATGATTGACAGCTTTCATGACCTGCCTGAAAGGGTTTGTCTTCTAAGAGAGACACCAGTCACAGCTCTTCAAGAAAGTTCATCTCTGCTCCCTGAGTGCTGAGTTCTTCTGTCTGATAGGATAGAGAAACATTAGTAATAGAATGAGTACTGTCAGGGGCAGGAGTTACTGAGGGCTACTGGGGCACCCGTTCTATCAGTATCCTAGGATGCATCTTCAGGCTGTACCCCAGAAATCTAACTTGTTCCAGGATCCCGAGTCACTCAGGTGGCTTCTCTGAGCCTTAGCTTCTTTCTTTTCAGCATGATAGTGATCATTTTTCTCTAAGACCCTTAGAAAGTGAAGCCTGTCATTATAGGTTACATTTGGAGCCAGAAGCATAAAGGTTTAACTGCGCCTTCCCAGAGATGCAGATATTAACTCTCGACTGGAGGGCACTGTAAGGATATGGGGGAAGGCAGTGGAACAGGCCTGAGGCAAGCTGGATGTGGTGGGCAGGGATGGAAGGAGGGCAGGATGGTGGTGGCATCTGCTGATGTTTTCCTTGGGTGTCCTGCGGGTGTCCCTGGAGGCAGCATGAGGTGTGAAGGCCTGCATGGTCACAAAGAGGAGGCACAGTAGGAAGAGCCTGGTTTTCCTGTGTGATTAGTGGATAAGGGTGTCAAAGGCTCTTGAGCATTAGTAATCTAACTGAATGCATTCTGATTTGCATAGCTAAGTAGGCAGTTGAGCAAGCAGGATCTTGTAGCAAGAGCTAGGAGCGGAAAGCCCATTTAGTGCTGTAAGGAGAGTAGTTAACCAGGGAGAACCAGAAGAACAAAGGTTGGTACCAGTCGTTAGGGTCTTCTACTTCCTTTCTCCATTCTGAAGGCTACCCTTGGCCATGGCTGAACTTTCTCTAATGAATCCTGACTGATTTGGCACGGAAGCAGCAAATTTCTCCCAGTGCTATACAAAGACCACCTTTGTCCCCTAAAGAGGAGGTTCAATGCTCTTCGATTTTGAAGAACGATCTTGGCTAAGGAGCCCAACTGGGCTTCCAGATGGGAAGCAGAATTTCCTAGATGGATCAGATCTGTGTCCAATTGAACGTGAGTTTCTTAGATTTTTATACCCCATAACTAGGGCTAAAGGTCCAGTGGCAGCAAAGCCCATGATACCTGATTCCACCAATAGGGGAATAAGACTGGGGCACAGGGAATTCTAGGATCTAGATTTAGGTGGGTCCTGTCTTCTTCTCCATTATAGATCAACACCTGGTGTACAAAATGCACAAAGATGAGAAAGAATGGGTTTTCCTTCAGTGTAAACAATTTTAGGTTTACGAGGGGATTGGTGTGCTCACCGGAGGACTTGGTTTTGGAAGCCCATTGAGCACAGTAGTATTCTGGCTCCTAGAAGCTTGGAGCAGATGACATCAGCCAGCCAGACACAGTACTGGATAAGTCAGAGTCTCTTTTCTTCATTGGTAGACCCACAGCCCTAGGGGCATGCTTCTCTTCAGGAGCAAGTAGACCATCCCCCAGTAGCCTCTGGAAGCGGTGTTTTACTGAAGTCTACCTGGAAGGGTCTCAGTAAATAGATGATGAACTCCCAAGTCCCTGTGTCTTTAAATTTTCCATCCAAGGTCCCCATTTATGTGGGTTTGGGTCCTTTCCAATGGAGAAACAAAAAAGACAAAATAGGGTGACCATAATTATGGGGCCCATATCAGTCTTATCTTTAGGGTGTCAGGGGACCCATCATTATTTTCTGTAGCCTCCTTTAGCTGGGTGTGCTGGATCTATAGGTGACATTGGTGGCCTTCATTGCTATAGGGGTGGCAAGAACCATAGGGCATGGACCTTTTCTTATTGGCTCCTAGTTCTGGGTCAAGATTTTCTTTACCTGTATAAGGTTATCAGGCTGGAACTCAGACAGGCTCAGACACAGGCAAGGGCACAGCCTCCTGAACCACTTGATGATTGGTCCCCTGGGTCTGATCCAGGGCCCATAAGGACTTGAAGATCAAATGGTTGGCAATCTGCTTTATGAACCTCTAGACCTTAGGACTACAAAAGGTAGGAGGTTGGCCGGATTTTTGCTGGCCTCATGGACATATTTAGTTTATCTGTCCTAAGCTTTGTGGCCTCTTGGCACAATGTAGATTTCAATAAACATTTAGGTCCCTTGCCAGATTTAGGAAAACTTTGACTGTGAAGGTGGGGCCATTGTCAGACCTCAGTGAGAGGAGCAACCAAGGTTTAGTGTAGTATTTGGGCCTGAGAACGGTTCTAGCTGCCCCCAGATGGATGGCCTGGTGGAGTTTGGTAACCATCTGGTTTCTGGTAAAGGTAGGGAATATGGGTCTTTTGTCTGGCAAGAACCAGCTTCCCGTTGTTTCCTGTTTGGCATCTTCCTTTTTTGCTCACTTGGTATCTTTGGTCCAGGAGGGCTCTGGAGAAATTCAGGTTTAGGCAGTGTAACCAAGATCTGGAGAGGCCCCATGGGTTCTAGGGCCACCTTCTGAGTAGTCAAGCCTGATGTCCCATTTCCTTGGGCCTCTGGAGAATCACCCTTTTGATATCCATTGCAGTGATCAGTGACTAACTTTTTTGGCATTCCTATGACCTCTAGTAGGACCAGGATTTTTCCTTCTTTTTTTTTTTTTATTTCCTTTTTGCCTGAGGTGAGGAACTATGGTGGTTTGAGTATGCTTGGCCCAGGGAGTGGTGCTATTAGGAGGCATGTCCTTGTTGGAGGAAGTGTGTCATTATAGGAGTGGACTTTGAGACCCTCCTCCTAGCTGCCTAGAAGACTGTCTTCTAGCTTCCTTTGGATGAAGATGTAGAACTCTCAGCTCCTCCTGCACCATGCCTGCCTGGGGATTGCCATGCTCCTGCCTTGATGATAATGAATTAAACATGCAAGCCAGCCCCCATTAAATGTTGTCCTTTATAAGACTTGCCTTGGTCATGGTGTCTCTTCACAGAAATGAAACTCTAAGACAGAAGCCCCTTCTCCTTCTATAGAGGACCCCATGGACATGGGCCATGGCAGACGTATACTGATTGTCCATGAACACAATGATGGCTTTGTGGTCCTTCCCCCAGCAAGAAGTGCCTGGGCTCAGGGTAGAAGCTCAACCCTTTGTGCTGAAATCCCTTGGCTAAGGGACCGGGCCCACACCATCCTGTCCAAAGTGACAACTGCACGCCACCGTACCTTATGTCATCTTGAAAAAACTGCTTCGATCAGTATATGGTGCCTCTTCCTCTTCTCACAGCAGGACATCTGGTAGGTCAGATGTGACAGATTGGACAGCATCAGTCATTTCCAGTCAAAGTGGGATTAGGGAGTTCAGGTGGAATGGAAGGCTCCTTGCCATCCAGCCCAGGGGTTGATGGGTGGATGCAGTAGCTACTGTCTCAGGGGCAGCAACAGCGTGGGCTGGCCCTGCCTGAAGTGTGAGCTGAAGCTGCTAAGCCATCTGTCACTTGAGCACTTTAGCATTGTCAGCATCTACCTGGGTGAGTTGGGCTGTGAGCTCCTGCTGGCTGGAGCCAGAGAGACAGGGCATCTTCCCTCCCAGGGATCAGTGCCACAGAACCCTGTTTGCATCTACTGCAACATCACAGAATCATATCTTGCTGCATCCCCCTTCTGGCTGGTGGAGTCTGATGATCATGACTTGGCTGCTGTCTTAAAAAGGCTGTGCTGCGTTATCTTTGGTCAGCAGGCTGGCTGGGCTGATGCCTGAAGTGGTACAGAGTCAGATACGGGCCTGGTCCAGAAGAGGAGCCCAATAATGTACTACACATTAATATTGCATACCCACCTGTCTGGGGTTCCCCTTGGAAGGGCCACTATAACATATGGGATGGTTAGGAACAGTTCCTGACCCAAAGTCAGTTTGTCACATTCTTTTACTAGCACGACTGTAATGGCAACTGCCCCCAAACAAGCCAGCTAACTGGCATAAACAGGATCATGTATTCTATACTGATTGGCCACTGGCATCTTCCAGGGTCCCAGAGCCTAGAAAGCCCCCCTTTGTAATCACTTACGTAATTTAGGCATTCTTTCCCCCCTCTTCCTTTCCTGGCCTCTCTGGCTTCACCTTCTGGGATCTCTTTTATTTTTTGTTTTACTTTTTTAAAAAAAGAGTCATAGCTATTATAAACCTCTTGAGCAATCTACTTACATTTTCAAACCCTTTTAACTTCGGAAATTTCTTTTCTAATCTCTCGGGCTGAGTGAATAACAAAAGATATATATGCAGTTGTCTTTAATCCTTTATAAAAAAAGCCTCTTGAAAATTGTCCCAAGTCTCCTAACCTTGGTGTTTGTTCTTGATTTGGCTGGTGTTTCTGCTTATGTGCTTGGTTTCAAGGTTGGAATGGCACCTCCATTACCCTGTCAGTTGTTCTGAGGTCTGGGGACTTGTTACAGAACCTCTGGAAAGACCCCTGAGCACAGCTGGATGACCCTGATCTGCTCTGCCTTGTGGGGACAATCATTCTGGGTATAACAGCAAAGAAAAAGAAACTACAAAGAGCCCACTGGGATGCTTTGATCTGGAGAGCATAACAAGTTGAACATCTGTGTGTGCTCACTGGCAGACTGGGGGCAAAGAAAGATTTGGTATATAGCCAACAGAAATGATGTGGTCTATTGAAAATCTGGGAGGAGTAGGGACAACCTTGAATGTATAGCCAAAGGTCTTCTATCCCTGTCATCAGAGTCCTGGAGGAGAGGAGGAAGCACAGGGTGCAGAGAGTCTGTGTGAGAGAAATATTGACTAAGAATTCCCCATAACAGAGAACCAAGTAAAGATAGAGATTCAATGACCAAAATCAACCCAAAGAGCTCTCCAACCAGAAAAGTAACCAAAACAATGAAAACTAAATACAAAACCAGAAAGCTCTGGGTCTGGTGACTATAATTCCTCCTTGGAAGGCTGGGGCAGGAGGGTTGAGAGTCCAGGGCCCATGTGAGCAATTCAGGAGTGGAGCTAGAATTCAGTGGAGGAGGGCTTGCCTGGCATTGCACGAGACCCTGGCTCTAGCCTCTACCACTTCAAATATCAAAAACACAAAGAAGGCACAGGAAGAGGGGAAGTGTGTGAGACAGAGTGGTGGGCTGGAAGGGGATTAGGTGACTGCAGATTTCTCATGGGAAATCAGAGAGCCAGGTGAATGGATGCAACATTTTTAAAACTCTGAAGGGAAAAGGATGGATGACCTAGAAACCATGTTCAACAAAAAGTCTCTTCTAGGAGAAAAAGTGGAAAGAGACAGACGGGAGGAAGCTGGGAGCACCAGCTGCAGGCAGCTTTCTCATAACTGATGGAATTTTTTTTTTTTCTTGAGAAGGGAAGTTACACTGGAGGGAGCCCGAGGCTCCTGGGTGAGGGAGAACTAGAGGTGCTGTGGGTAGGGTGGCAGCCAGTTCAGCACTCTCTAAGCTTTGGAGTCTAAAGGGAGTTTGGCCCTGGGAGTTAAGATTACAACATGGGTGGGTGGTAATGTAAACAGGGTGGTGGGAGTGGGTAGCGTCCAGGTTTTCGCCCTCCACTTGAAGTAGTGAAAATTAATTCAGTCACAAAAAGTTAAGTGTTTGCAAGAATGCTCAGAACAGACAGTGGAAAAAAAAACATTACAGTGAAAAGCTAGAGGGATAAAATGATTAAAAGTATTTAAAGGATCCAATCAGACCATGGAATTGGCAGGGGTGGGGGTGGGGAGGCAGAACCGATATGATAGAAATGTTATCCAATTAAAAAACAGAGATTAGAAGGAAATCTGCAAGCTGCTCCTGACATGGGAAATATTCTGAGTGGGAAGATTCAGATAGAGAGAAAGCTGCTAAGCAGGGACCCCAGGTTGTCACCTGTCAGTTATTTTGTCTGTCTGTCATCTATCTATCTATCTATCTATCTATCTATCTATCTATCTATCTATCTATCTATCTATCTATCTATCTCTATCTATCTATCTATCTATCTATCTATCTATCTATCTATCTATCTATCTATCTATCATCTGTCAATCATCTATCCTTTATCCTTGACAATGTCATACATGTATATAATGTATTTTGATTATGTTTGCCCCATATCCTTTCTTTGTGACCCAGTCACTCACTCTGGACCTCTTCTTCACGCCTTTCCTATTTTCCTGTCTTTTGTTTATTGTGATCCACTCAGTTTAGTTAGGGATATTTACATGAGCATGGGTGTCAGTGTTTTTACTGAAGCATAGGCTTCTTACCAGTGGCCACACTGTTGAAGAAATCTGACTCCCTTTCTCTTCATAGCCACCAGGTACCACTAGCTCCTCAGGAGCTCCACCTCCATCCATGTTGGAATGTTGACTGGCTTCATCCTGTCGATCTTGTAGAGGCAAGCATAGTTTTCACACGTTCGTGTGTGCAACTGCAGTGTCATGTCCAAAAGACAGCATTTCACAGAATGGTTCCCCAACCTCTGGGTCTTACATTCTTTTTACCTCCCCATTTTGTGATTATCTCTGTGCCTTGGAAAGGGGATTGACACTGATGTCATGTTTGGGGTTGAGCACTCAACAGCCATCTTTTCTCAATCAGTTGTGTCTGTCTTAACTGTCTTCAACGAAGGCTGAAGAAACACCAACATATGGATGGAAACATAAGCATTGAGGGCAGTTTGACAGCATGTCCAACAACAGCAGTAGATCCCCTCAAAGGGCCTTTGGACACGAATTCCCTCTTAAGGAACAACCCACATTCTGTCAGAGAGTGGTTGGTCACCCCTATAGCAGTCATACCACTATTGCATCAGCAGGCACAATAGTGCCTTGGCAGGTTGGCATTGTAGCTGCAGCTTCCTTGCTATAATGTTGACTGGCTTGATATTGCACAGGTCTTGTGCAAGCAACCACAATCTTGTCATGTCCCGATGTCACTGGTTTTCTCTAGTCCTATGGCCTAAAGAACTACCTCAATGGTCCCTCCCTGAATGTTCTCTCTCTCCCGTCCTCCCTCCCCCCCCCTCTCTCTCTCTCTGTGTGTGTGTGTGTGTGTGTGTGTGTGTGTGTGTGTGTTATAACTGCCCGATTTGTGGCTGAGAGCCCCATCTTCTGTACATTGACTATTTGTGAAGTTTTACAGTCTCCATCATGTACTGCACAGAGAAGTTCTCCTGATAAGAACTGGGCACTGCTCTAAACTAAAGCTGCATATTCTAGGTGTATTTTTTTCTTAAAGAATTATGGTGGTGTCCTTTAACATAATTTGCATTACAATACTGAACTACTTGAGAGTGAAGCTAAGAAAAGCAACACAAGTTGCTTTTCTCACTAAAAGGTGGTGAAATTCATGACTAGAGGTACAAAAACAAGTCCCTAAACTGAGTCTAAGTAGAAAATATTTGCTAAACACCCAACGTCAAGGCAACCCAGTATAGTAAAATGGAAAAGAAAGGGAAAAGAATCAAATAAGTATTATAGGAAAACATTTGATGAAATTCAGTCTAACTCATGACCCAAAATATAACCAAGGTAGCAGCAGTCACCTGGTAAAGGGACAATTCTAGAAACTTTCAGCTAACACCACACACCAAGGTGAAGGTCATACTGCATTCGTCTACAACCAGGAAGAAGAGATAGATGGGCATTTCTACCTCTCATTGCAGCACCAGACAGAGTCTCAGGCTGGCCTTGAAACAGGAAGGATGTCCAAGCCAGTTAAACTAAAAGAAAATGAGGAATAATGCCTGGTAATAGAAGGGTTGATATTCTCAGAAAATAGAACAAAAATATAGCACATATAAATGTATAAAATATACCATACACGGGCTATAACAACATTTAACCGTATTAGTCACTAGAAAGGAAGAAATAAAATGATCACAGTTACGTGTGTATAATGTGATTTTGTATGCACAGAAAACCCGAGGACCCTGAAGAGGCATTGCTCAAATAAGTTGGCTCGGGGCTTAGTAGACACAGAATATAAAGGCAACAGCAAATATCCATCCTATTTCTACACACTGAGAATGAACAAGCAGAAGCCCAAATTATTATAAAAAGCCATCACCTTCCACTCAAAGCAAAGAAGGTGTCTTTAAATACAATGTATATGAACAGAATAGTACCTGAGACAAATATAGGGAAGCAGGAATGAGAAAAGACACAGGGAAATGGAGAGATACACCATGCTCATCACGGGGAAGGCTCCATACAGCTAAAATGTCAATGCCTCCCTGATAGTCCTATAGATTTAATGCAATTCCAACAACAACAACAACAACAACAACAACAACAACAAGAACAAGAACAAGAACAACAACAACAACAACAACAACAACAATCCAAGCCAGTGATTGACACAGAGGTCCATGGTTGGTCGAGGTGCAGAAAATAAGAGAGTGTATAGATGCCCAGCCCTAAGTGGGACTTCTCTACCATACCTCAAGGCTCCTCTGGATTTTCATGAAAGAGTAACCAGAACAGTTGTAAGAGCCCTGGGAAGTGCATGATCACAAGGAAAGCATGTTTTCCAAACACAGCAGTGCATATGAGAACTTACGTTGGTTGGGATGGCATGTTCAAAATCTGGGCTAGCCCAGGCCAGACAAAATCCCAGGCAGAGAGAGGAGGTGAACACAGAGCCCACCTCTAAATGAGGAGCTGTTGACAACTGATAGCTGCTGGAAGTCGGCTTGCTTTAAGTGTGTGATACCATGCTCAGTGGAAGACAGCACACCCAAGAACATGTGGGTATCCCAAATTGGATTCTGGGTTAAAGAGAAGAGAAGGAACAAAGCTGGTTGGGTAGGGCAGAGAGGGGAAGGGAAGGAGTGTGCATCTGGAAGAAGTTGGGAAGAGGGATGAATGTCATCAAAACACACTCTGCGAAACTTTCTGAGAACTAACAAAAATGAGGAAAAAAATTAGAAATACCTATGGAAAAATAGAGCAGAGTCAGTGAAATGACTTTTCGAGAGAAGAAACCCTCTGGACCCAGCCTTGATATTGACTTCAAAGCCATGGTCATGGACTCAGTGGCAGGCATGGTGGAGACGAAAGTCTGAGTCAAAGGAACAGAATAGAAGTTTCAGAACCCTCCTTCACCATGATGTTGACCCCATTCAGCACAGCCGCCTTCAAGGGAGCCTCTCTTTTTCAACAAGTGGTGTGGGAATAATTGGGCACACTTCTATCAAAGAATCTGGATTTAAACTTTATGCTTCATACAAAAGCAAAGCCAGGGAGGGTCACCGAACCAATTGCCGGAGTTAAGCTGTGAACTATTGTAGAGGGGGAAATTTAGGAGTGATAAGGTGACCCGATAGGTAAAGAATTCCAAGAGTATGACCTGGAGAGGAGACAGAGGAAACCCTGTGTAACTAGTCACTCTGGTCCTGGGGAAGGCCCTGTGAAGAGAGATAAGCAGACAGCTGTGCATCACATCTGGGAGAGGATGTCTGCCCACAGTATTCGAACTCCGAGTCACAAACCAAGCTGCAGTTGTTTGACAAAAATCTCTAAGGGTAGGGACAGCCCGAGGCACCTCAGCTGGTGAGAGGACAAGCTATGGTACTTCCATGGAATGACAATGGCACCCCAGGACTGTGAATAAAGGTTGACACCTTAACACGGTTTAGTTTCTCTAGGAGTCTCTGCCTTTGACACGTCTGGGAAGACTGAACCATGACTCTGAAAAGATCACTGGTTCTTAGGGGCATGGCTACAAAGACACAGCTTTCAGTAGGACTTGAGGAGTCGTCCTTTGTCTTCAGTCTTGTAGCTCTGCCAATCTACCCACCACACAGTGTTTTTTAAAAGATACATTTTAGAATATACAGAGGTAGGAATGTACCAGGCCCATCACTGTGCCGGGTATCTCTTGCTTTCATTCCTGTTTGCTTTCCAGAAGACTACTCTCCTGCTGCAGAAGAAGTGAATGGAAGCCCCGAGACACCCTGGGTGTGGATGCCCAGGCAGCACCCTGTCAGCGGTCACCCGGAAGAGTTCCCTAAGGCTCACTTACCTCCCTGTGACCAGTTTCTGAAGGGTCCCGCTCAGTATACCAGATCCTTTTACCCAGCATCCTGGCTCCTGAGGGGCCCTGCTCAGCCACCAGATACACAGGGCCTTAGTGACTGACTGTGCCCAGTCCTAAGAGTATCTACACGACAAGGTCAGAGTCCCTGACCCCGACACCAGCTCTCAGTCTGGACCACTTGCAACTTCCCTACCTAGGTCTTACCCTCTCAGCCTCTTCAATACACTTGCAGGGCCTCCTGTAGTGAGAGTGAGATGTGTGCTCTGCTCTGTATGTCCTTAGGACCCAGACAAAAAGACAAATGTGGCTGAGTTGTGCAGAGCTCTGCAGGTGTGGCAGGACCCTCATACCTAATGAGAGATCTTTGACTATGAGAGAGAGTTCTTCTTGGGTTCTTGGGCTCCTGGGAGAAGTGCACAGAGCTAGAAGGCATGGTATACCAGGGTACTGTCCTTCTCTGCTCTTGGCTGGGATTAAACCAATCTGTGTATTTCCAAGGGTGGGGCTGTCGGTACTCCCAGCAGAGGATGAGCCCCCAAGATGATCCTTGCCGCAGCATGGTAAAGTAGGCTTTATCTAGAACCATTGAGATGGGGCGGGGACCATGGGAAGGGAGAGGCAGAGATAACCACATATAAATAATGGACCGTGGAGAGGGGAGTACAGCCAGGGATTGGGTACGTGTATGGGAAGGGCGGGGGAGACAGATACCCCTTGGGAGCAATAGAAGATGAGGACCCCTCAGATATGAATCCCGGTGGTGGTGGGTTCTGATGTATTGGTTCACTCAATGCCTCACTGAAACCAGACCTTTCAGGAGGTGCGCAGAGGGGCACTGCACTGAGGAAGGCCAGGAGCCCCTCTGTACTTTGGTCAAGCAAAGCGATCTTTGTGGGAGAAACCGTTTCTTTGCAGGGCCCCAGCCTGTGCCTCCTCCAGGCGCTGATAATGAAGTGTCTTTGTGCATCCTTGTTTCTCCTTTCCAAGTGGGAGTTGGAGAATGGGTCAACACGTGGCAATGTTTGCACTGAGCCCTGGCTCTGCTGCCCGTGAGTCTGTAGCGAGTTACTCAGGGGGCCTCCGGGACTGGCCCATGCATGCTGATGCCGGCTCACGCCAATTACAGGCTGAGTGATGGAGCAGCCTTGTGTCATCTCGCTGGTGCATGGCAACAGCAGGTGAATGCTATAGTTTATGATTTTCAATTATAAATCAAATAGGCTGAGTTCTCGCTTCTCTTAATAACGGCTGTAAAAGCATTGAAGCATGGACGGCTTCTGTGGGGGGTGTTGGGGTGGTGGAGAGAAAGCGGTTTGAGCCTAGCTTTGGAAGGAACACATCTGAACAAGCATGCCAGGGAGACAGATGTAGCGGGTTCTTTTAAGGACCTTGGAAGGGGTGGGTCATGCAGCCAGCACCCAGTTTCACCTCACATTCCTCTACTAAGTTTAGTGCTAGCTCTTTAGCTTGAGCTGGTTTCAGCAGAGGCCAGGGTGGTTATGTTGGTCTTCTAGGCATAAATCCCCGGGGACCACAGGATGGTTTGAGTCTTTGCATGTGTACTAGTTCAGAACTATATTCAAGATGGTGGGTTCTTGGATGGGAGCGAGGCCAGGTCTGTCCATCCTGAGATGCTGATGGTTTCCTTGGAGAACTTGACTTTGCTTTAGCTGTCTAGGGACGCACTTGTGTGTGTTTGCTGTGGTTTGACTGTGAGGTATCTCGCTCAGCATTTGGTTGAGGCTACTAACAGTTCGGGGAGGTTGTGGAGGAAGTGGGTAATTGAGGTGTTAGTGCCCAGTGCCACTTCCTGTTCTCTGCCAGGTGACTGCAGATGTGATGTGACTGGTGAGCCTCTGGCCCCTGCCACAGGCCTTCCCAGACATGGCGGGGTGCATCCCCTGGAGCAGAGCTCCCCCTTCTGTTGTCAGGCATTTTGTCATAGCAACAAAACAGTAACAGATACAGTGCCCAGCTTTCTTTCTTTGTCTGCACGTGATGATAACTTTGTGGAGAAGAAGCTTGGTTGTTAAGCCACGCCTCTGGACGGCTGTTCGTGGTTCGTACTATTGGCAGAGAGAAAAGAGCATGTGCAGGGATGGGAAGAACAGTCAGAGGGGGCACAGAGCATGGTAGGTAGGAAGGAGATGGTAAGCAGGGCCAGGGCATAAGGGGCCAGGGCGAGACCGATGGGGGTAAGGGCCAGTACATGGCAGATGGGAGTAGGGCCAACACAAGGCACATGGAGGTAGGGTCAGCACATGGCAGATATGGGTAGGAACCACACATGGCTGATGGGGGTAGGGTCAGCACATGGGTGATAGGGATAGGAGTCAGTACATGGCAGATGCGGGTAGGGACCTGCATGTGGCAGGTGGAAGCTGGAGGGCAGTGCCAAGGTCATTTGTGTTTGTGTGTGAGCTTGGAGTTGGGGCCACGGGAGGTGATTTCTCTTCAGAGGAGCACATGGTACAGTGGGTGGGCAGGTTCTGCTTAAATGCAAAAGAGCCACACCAGTGAGGGAGGGTAGGGAGCACCTATCAGGATGTGATGGTGAAGGTGGCCCTTTGCTAGGTGAGGAGACTGGGAGGGTCCTCCCCAGGAGTGGGATCCAGGCTTTTGGGGAGGTTCTCCTTGTACTACAAGGCCAGAGTCCTGACTGGGCTGCATTTTCCCACTATGCCATCCACCCTATGAGGCAGAGGCTGGAGCCTTGATTCTGGACATCTCAGCCTTCAGAACAGCGAGAAATCAATTTCCTTCATGTGTTCATTATTTAAACTGCTGTGTTCTGTAATAGCAACAGAACAGAGCGGCGACAGGCCCGTCAGTGAAAACTTGAGTTACAATAACTAAGGGGACCATTCCATAAGCATGCAGGTGAATTTTCATAGCAATAGGCTGAGGATCTAGGAATCTCCAGGTGCTGTGAAAGGCTCAGTTAGGGCAGTGTATGAGAGAGTTTGAGGTGTGGTCCCCAGGCAGGCATCACTGAAAAGCAGAGCAGGGTAGTCCCCTAGTATACATATCCTCATATTCAGGATGGCTGGGATTATCGAGAAGGGACTGGGAGCTGCACAGAGAGCTGCCAGTCCTGTGCAGCTCACTAGGTGAAATTATGGGGACTGGGGACTGTTGGGGGTTGATTGTGTCTCCTCCAAATTCTTCTTGAATACATAGACACAAGAATTGTAAAGTGACCTGTTTGGAGATAGAGTTCAGATTAAACCATCCAGTGGGATTCATGCTATCACGAGAGGAGTCTTAGGGCTGGCGAGGTGGCTCAGTGGCTGAAAGCACTCGCTGCTCTTACAGAGAACCAGAGTTTAGTTCCCAGCATCCACACCAGGGCTCTGACTCCCTGGACTCTACAGTCACTTGCACTCACGTGCATGCACCCACACACAGATGTGCACACATATCCATAACTCATGATTTTTTGAAAGGTGGGACTTAGGCTCAGATAGATACACAGAAGGGATGGTGTGTAGAGATGGAATGGAGATGGCGGCTACATTTGTGAGATGTGGGGTGCTAAAGAGGAGGAGCAAACCAAAGGAACCAGAGAGAGAACCAGAACTATAGCCTCTTCCCAGGACTTACAGGGTGCCAGCCTCTAGGATACCTTTTCCAGGACTCACAGGAGTCTAGCCTCCAGGATAGGATGTCTTTATCTTCAACCCCAGGCCCCACTGTTGTGAGGAGTTCTGGATGACTGTTATTTTAGCCACTGGATTTATGGTGCTTTGAAAGGATTATCCTAAGAAGGAAATTATTTGCCTCTGTGCTGAAGTCCTACCTACATGTCTCACCCGAGGAAGCAGTCCCCTGGCAATGTCATAGATGTCACAGATGATGTCATAGATGTGAGTCCTGACCTGTCACCTCAATCATCAGCTTTCTAGAGAGAGAGGAAAAAAGAAAGGTGCCTTATTCCCTTTCTATTGCTGTGGTAACATTTGGACTAAAGGATTTACTTCGGTTCATAGTTCTAGGATTTGGTCCATCATGGTGTGGAAGTCAAGGCAGCAGGTGATGGGAACAGAGGGTCAAGTTGTCGGCCATCTGGAGAAGAGTCAAACATGTTTGTGTTTAATTTAATGTAGAAGAGTTTTTGATCTGAGAAGCATCATGTACACGTTTGTCCATGGTTGATTCCTGGAGATGGAGAGATTCTAAACGAAAGAGGCGTCTGTGAATTCAGGGAGGAGGTCAGCGTGAGTAAGTGGCATCTTGACCCTGACAGGAGAGAATGGAGTTGGACTCAGGCTAGACATGGGATTGACACTGAAGCCAGTCTTAACTTACAACAGCCTATTCTGCCCAAGACCCTAAATCTGTATGTTGGCCCTCAGGGTTCTTTCATGCTTGGACGATGAGGTCTGCCCTTCTGTTTGGTCCACCAATACTGGGGTGTCAGTGAGCCTTTGGCTAAGAGGCTCACAGCATCCAAAATGTCTCAGGAAGAAAACCACCAGACCTGTGGCAGAAAGATGCAGTGGGAACCCTCCTTAGAGCTGCCCATTCTTCAAGTTCCATGCGGGCAGCCTCATCTTCCCTTCATTGCCTTAGTTAAGCCATCTCTATCCAAAGTAAGTGGAGATTTCCTACTGTGTACATCAGTCTTGCAAGCATTGTTTTTGTTTGTCCGTCAAGGAGGAAAGAAGTGATAGAAGTGGCCCCCTCCTCCTCACAGCCTTGGAGAGACAAAGGGTTGCCAGAGACATGAGCTTAACTCCAGACGGAGAGTGATGGCCAGAGTAAAGATTTGACAGGGACGGCAGCAAGCCTCAGAGATCACTATTGAGAAGAACTTGTCAGAAAGGCTCTAGGGTGGACTGGGAGAAGCCAGCAGCTATAAGCTGTAGCCAGAGTGGGAACAGACCCATTCACTTCCTAGCTCATTAGCATGATAAATCATCACGGCCAATCATAAATGACCCCAGTAAGGCATTAGTCACTAATAATACTAATTAGTACCATGAATTAGGCTCATTCAGCCACACAACGAATGAATACTAATTTAGTAGGTACTATGAACCAGACAGTGTTTGCATTCTGGGGGCATAGTGCAAGGCAGACAGCCCTGCTCCCCAGTATTTTAGGAAAGACTGGTTCAGGAGACTTCACAGTGTGGACCTGTGGACCTGGCTCCTTTCTCTCCCTCAGGTGGACACTTTTATAGACTTAGTTGAATCTCTAAGGCATAAGGTAAACAAGCTGTCTATTAGCAAAGGGAGGCACTGTTCAGGCTACTGCTGCAAACTCCCGTCACAAAGCTGGAAGATAACGAGACGGTTTTAGGAAAATGGAACGTGAGTGCTCTCTTATTGTTAGCGAGGAGGGAAGAAAATAAAAGGAAGAAAGAACCAGCGACGTCAGTCACAGACTGTTGAATAAACTGAGACCGTGGCATGCAGCCAGAACGGTCCTCAGGGGGAAAACACATGACTGGAAATTATGATCTGAAGATGACTTTAGAATTATGACAATTATATCCGTTAGCCATGGTTGCATAACAAACCTGAAGCTTAATGGTCTTAAAAGCTATGGCACTGGGATTTGCGAGTGGCGGGGTCATTTCTCTGACCTGGTAGGACTGGTCCCACCAGGTTGCCGCCCCTCTGTGGTCAGTGGACAGATCCGGAGCTGATGTAGAATTGTATTACTTGCTGACCTGATGGTTCCCCACAGGTGACTTGGACTTATTTTTATACTGCCCTGGACTTCTAAGTCAGCGGGAAAGAGCAAAGCCAGGGATGGAGGACATCCAGTCTGAGTCACAGTTGCTGCTGACCTACCAGCCACTGTAAGTCACCAGGCAAAACCCAGAGTCAGTGTGGGAAGTGACTGACCACAGGTGGGGCCATGGTTGTGGCCAGTTCCGCTGAGGAATCTATTGTGACTTAAGCTAAAAGGCATAGAAAACACAGAGTACAGTGTCACAGTTGGGAGGCTTGGTGAATAGTAAAGACCCATGGTATGGAGATGAAAGGGTGGTTGAGGTGGCCGATGTGCTCAGGAATATGGCCATGTCACAGAACCAATACCATTCAAGAATTGATATCAGTGACAGAATCCGAGACAAAGAATTCAACACATTCCTGCCACTATCGAGAGCGTTGCATCCGAACAAATGTTTGAAAACGCAAAGTCACCTGAGAAGATTGCATATTTTTGTGTTTGTTTGTTTGAGACAGGATTGCACGTACCTTGAACTTGCTATGAAGCTGCAAAGGATGACCTTGAACTCCTAATCCTTTTACCCCAGTGCTTGGATTACAGTTGAACTCCACCATACCTGGCTATCAATACTCAACCATAGTTGTGTGTTAATATGTTTTCAGTTGGATACATTTCCAGATGTGTGGTCGCAAAGCTTAGTGATTGAAGTTCTGAACACATGCACCAGGGACAATCTTGAAGTCTAGATCAACAAGTGAGAAGAGAGGAAAAAGGCTGAAATGACATGGCCCAGAAAACACACACACACACACACACACACACACACACACACACACACACACACACACACACACACTCACGTGCACAGGCACACACAGACAATAAAGAGAAAAAATTATAAATGGATACCCAAGTGTTCAAAAGAAATAACTAGCTGTGTTTTGAAAGTAGGCTATATTGAACTATAATATAGCAAATAGAGCTTTCATGCATTCTAGAGGTGGGGACTTGATTGGGTTGATGATGTTTGGCTCTTGTCTCCAGTGGGATTCACCTTCTCATCTTCTCATGCCCCTTGCTTCCTCTTGATGCATAGAATTTCTTTAAGTCTCCTCTGTCATGCTGGGTTAGTTCACAGATCCTTCAGTTACTGCTTTTCGTGAGAGGTCTTTATTCTCCAGTATTCCGATGGATAACTTGGTTGGGTATGGTGACTTAAGTTGGCGGTTTCTTTCTTTTGAGCCTGGATAACCATAGTTTGAGGGGGGATGTCACTCATGAGGAGTGTGGCAGTGTGCCCAGAGCCCTGGGTTTGATTCCCCAGCTGTGCACAGCAACATCAAACAACTTAAAATGTTTGCATTTTTTCCAGGTACCGTTATGTTGATGCAAATTGTGTGAGTGTTGGTCATATACAATTTATTATACATTTGGGATCTCAAGAGACTTGTTTATTTTCTGACCGCCTACCTTATGTACTTACTTGTGGTTGTTTTTAAGTGATGTTAGAAAGAGTAGTCTATGTAGAAAAACAGAAGTTAATTGTCTCCTTACATGTATTTATGGGAGCTCTTTGGGCAATGGTTGGGTCCTGCATCCTCACAGGCTGCAGGCTCACGGCTTTCCCACGTTTTGGGGTTTTCTTTGGTTATTGTAGGCTACAGGATTTCTGTGCCTTTAGTCTTTGACTTGCTTACTCCATCTATTCTGATTAGTGAGATTTGGTTCTTTACTAGTGTCTGGTAGGTCCTTTGTGCTCAGCATATTCTTAATTTTTCTACATTACAGTCGAAAGCCTGTGTCTGAGCCCTGGGATTCAGTCTTCTGCTTGGTCTAGCCTATCACTGAGGTTCGACTGAGGCTATTATTAACTTTCCAGGCTTGTGTAGGCTCCTTTGAAGAAGCTCTGGCCCTGTCGTATCACACAGTCCTGTCTAGAAGCATCACTTGGAGGTTCACTAGCTCACTGGCAACATGGTCACTGAGTCCCTTGCCCAGAGTTGCACCCCTGAATTCACTGAGTGAACTAGCCAAGAGTTCCATGCCCACCATTCCTTGAGTTTCTTTCCCAGAGTTCCATGCACACCATTCACTGACCTCCTTGCCCAGAGTTCCATCCACTCCATTCATTGAATTCTTTTCCCAGAGTTCTATTCACACCATTCACTGAGTTCCTTGCCCAGCGTTCCATCCACTCTATTCACTGAGTTTCTTTCCCAGAGTTCCATTCACACCATTCATTGGGTTCTTTGCCCAGAGTTCCATCCCCAATATT
This sequence comes from Rattus rattus, assembly GCF_011064425.1. Taxonomy (NCBI): domain Eukaryota; kingdom Metazoa; phylum Chordata; class Mammalia; order Rodentia; family Muridae; genus Rattus; species Rattus rattus. Next base: position 256,080,180 of record NC_046154.1, read on the forward strand.
CATTGAGTTCCTTGCCCAGAGTTCCATCCACACCATTCACTGAGTTCCTTGCCCAGAGTTCCATCCACACCATTCACTGAGTTCCTTGCCCAGAGTTCCATCCACACCATTCACTGAGTTCCTTGCCCAGAGTTCCATCCACACCATTCACTGAGTTCTTTGCCCAGAGTTCCATCCACTCTATTCACTGAGTTTCTTTCCCAGAGTTCCATCCACACCATTCACTGAGTTCCTTGCCCAGAGTTCCATCCACTCTATTCACCGAGTTTCTTTCCCAGAGTTCCATCCACACCATTCATTGGGTTCTTTGCCCAGAGTTCCATCCACACCATTCACTGAGTTCCTTGTCCAGAGTTCCATCCACACCATTCACTGAATTCCTTGACCAGATTTCCATCCACACCATTCATTGGGTTCTTTGCCCAGAGTTCTGTCCCCAGCATTCATTGAGTTCCATCCATGTGAGTGTCTCTGGAATTCATTACTCGATATTCTGAACTCTTGTAGAAGTCGAGTCACACCATGTTTGCTTGTCTTAGTTGTATATTTCTGTTATGAGGCTTGTGCATCTGATGGGCAGATAACACTTCCACATCATGTGAGAGCATCATAGGAAAAAGGCTTTTTTAGATGATATTCCTGGAATATTGGTCACTAACAGTGTAGGATTTAATCCTCAATGGTCTTAGCAGATTCCTTTTTTCTGTGGTGGTTGAGTTTCAACCCCATGTATGTGTCAGAACCTGGGCAACCCATATCCTCTGTAGATCTCTCCTGAGAAGGGTGGTTGTGCTGGCTTGAGCAGATGTATTATAGAAGCTGGAGTGTGGCCTATTCCTCTGTGGTTATCTGGTATTATTTTAAAAAATGTGCTGTCTGCATGTGTATGGGGTTGAACTATGCAGAGGTCCCTCACAGAGCAATGTCCATGACAGTAGTTATGCTTTCTGTGCTGTGATTGGATCCATGTCCAAAGGCAAGCTGTGGCCCAACCATGACTGTATTGAGCTGGTCTTTTGCTTTGTGTCTTGTTGAACTCAAGGGTCAGCCATGCTTCAAGCAGGACAAACTGAGGCTGCTGTAGAGTTTGATTCCCATGGTAGGGCTAATTTTCAGAATGTGTGCTCACCTGCTAACACTAGCCGTACTGTTTTTGTTCCTAGTTCCTTTGAAAGACAGACGGCAAGAGATGTGCTGAGAAACAAGTATAAAAGAAGCCAGGCACAGAGATGGCAGCAGAGAGTCGTTTGACCCCAGCAACAGTCATGGCACCAGGTGCAGAATGGTAGGAAGAGACAAAAAATATTCTAGAAAGTTCCAAATGACTTTGAGTGAATATGAGTGAAACTGTTTCCAGAAGGAAGCAAAAGGGACAGTAGAGCAGGCACGGGGGAAATCATGTTAAAGTACAATGCAGAGTAAATTAGGAGAAAATAGCAAAATAAGAACCATAGGAAAAGCATTAGTGGAGAGAGGAAGAGGGGATCCAATATTCCTCCTGCTCAAGGGTTTGGGTTGAGGGCAGTTCTGAGTATGCTCTGTCTGACCAGCAGTCCTGGAGCTGTGTCCAACTGCCAAGCTCAGTCTCTGAGCCACAGCAAACCCTTTCCACTATTGAATCCAGTGTTCTGTGGACCAATTGCTTGCCAACATCTTGATGGAGTCCACTCTGTTAGAACTTGTGCAGCATCTGGCCCAGAGCTATGTAATGTCTTCCTTCACCAAGAGAGGGACCATCCTGCTGGCCTCGAACACTTCCTCAATCTCCTCTGTCGTCCATTGTACTCCTCCCCCAACCCCTTGCCTGAAAGGCACCCATCAATCTGTGTCCTTCCTTTTAGTTTCATCTTTTCCAGAATGCATCCTGGGCAAGAGCTCTGCAAATCCGGCCTCTCTTGCTTGCGTAGCGCAACTGAGATTCTGCTTGAAATGACTAATCTGTTGAGACTTGTTTACCTTCTCGGCACGTGATTAGTGCTCAGGTTGCTTACAGTGTGTGTGAGGGTGTCAATGAAGCTGTTGTAAGCACTCGTGTGCAGGTGTTTGTGAGGCCATATGGTTCCGCTGCGCACAGAGATAAACACCTAGGAGTGGGGCAGTTGTAATGTTTGTTAATTGTGTCTGAAACATCACAATGAATCATTAGACTCTTTCCCAAAGTGGCTGTGTCACACCACATTGCTACCAGCCATGCTCAAGGGTTCTAGATGGTTCACATCCTTGCCTGGTATTGCTATTATCAGTGTTAAAAATAGCCACGCAACCAAAAGCTGTGTGGCCGCATCTCATTTCTAACTTAGATTAGCGCGAGAATAAATGAGAGATGTTGGCAGGCATTATTTTGCGCCTTACACACACACACACACACACACACACACACACACACAGAGAGAGAGAGAGAGAGAGAGAGAGAGAGAGACAGGGAGAGAGAGAGAGACAGAGACAGAGACAGAGACAGACAGAGACAAAGATGGAGAGGCAGGGTTAAAGAGGGAGAGAGAAAAAGAGAGAGATTTTTAACTTGAAATACATTAATTAATTTGTTTGATGTATCTGTGTGTGTGCACACACACACACACTACATAGATGGCAGAGTATGTCAGAAGAGTATGTCAGATCCTATGAGCTGAAGTTATCGGTGATTGTGAGATACCTCATATGGATGCTGAGAGCCAATTTATGCCAAAGTATCAGAGGCTGTTGGTCACTTGCCCTGTCCTCTGACATCATCTTTGACAAGACCCCATTGCACAGCCATTGGGGTGATCCATATTCTAAGACAGACCATGCAAACGTTTTGAGGGTGTAGATCTCCTGGAAGACTCATCATAGGTTGCCTGCGGCACCCTGAAGAGCATGTGCTCTGGAAAACAACTTGGGGCTTTCTTACACAGGTCAATGTGTACTTACAGTGTGTCCTGGAAACTGCGCTGGCAGGCATCCTCACAAGACAACCAAAGTGTGTGGTCACATGGAGAACGTGTGTGTCTTCAGCAGCTTTATGCAAATTTGCCCAGATCTCGAAAGAGTTCAAATGTTTCAATGAGTTAATAAATCTCAGAATGGATCTCATACAACAATGTGTTTAAAATACTTATTTAAACATTTTATACATGTATACAATGTATACATTTATAAATAAGTACAAATATAACCATATATCCATCATAAATACTTCTCCTACTCCACAAACCTCCTTAGCAATCTCCCACATTCATCCCTCCATCCTTCACTTCCTTCCCATTCCTCTTTCTCCTTTCCCACTTCCCCTCCCGTCCTCCCCTTCTCCCCTCCTTTCTCTCCTTCCTCCATCTCCACTCCTCTTCATCTTCCTTCCCCTCAGCCAAGTCCATACATACATGAGCATGGAACTGTGGTCTAAAACACAGTCAACCAACCAGCAGCCACATCATCAATGTGTCTCCCTCTCCCTGCAGCCATCATCAATTGAGCCTTGAGAGCGCCTCCTTTTCTATAGCAGGACTGTTACAGTACAGATACACTGACGAATTTCTGAATACAGTCAGTGGTGCGGGTGGGATGAAGCATCCAGTTAAATAAAATAATCTAGTCTCTTAAGAGAACACCCTATATAGTTACAATTACGTGTTACCAAAATGCATAGTTTTTTTGAAAGGCAACAGATTTTGATAGCTGGCTGGGGGAGGTGGTGTCCATTACAAGGATTTATGGAGGAGATTTATGGCTGATGGGTTTGATATTTTGATGACAGTGTTGGTCCTACCATATAGGTATTTATCATACCAATTGTCTCAGAAACATTTCCTTTGTTTTAGACCATTCTTCTTTTTCTCTAATAACAGAAAGTTAGGGAAAAAAATAAAATCAACTTATTCGATCATTATAAAATTAACCTGCTAGGACTCAGGTGGCTAAAATTCTAGAGAAAATTTCCAGGGAGAAATGTATTAGAAACCAAAGATGGCATTTAGCTAGTCAGAAATAATGGGTGGGGCTTGGCAAACATCTGAGGATTTTTTTTCTTTGAGACTACAGTGTTGGGTGATGTGGATGGGGCAAACTGGGAGGGGGGCTCATAAAGCCTCAAGGCTTTTATGAATCATCTCCACCACAGAGTTCTGTTTCTCCACTATCTGTTAGGTCGGAAAGCAATGGTTCTATGGAATAGCTATAGAGGAGGAGGCCCATGTACGGTCCATGTTAGATGTTGAACATCTGGGAACAATGAACAGGTGTCAGGTGTGTGTTAGGAGGCAAAATGGAGGCAGACTAAGAAGAAATCCAGTCACTGATTGGTCAGGAATAATTCTGATGTACCCCTGTTTAATGTGATCAATAAAGTAAAATATCGAGTCAGTGTCAGCAAAGAAACATGGGAATGCATTAAATAAAAAAAACAAAATAAAAAATTGAGACCTGCAAGAATATTTAAAATGACTCAAAAAGTATTTTATCAGCAATTTCAAAGTAGCTTAAAAGAAAATTAATGAAGTGGAAGACTGGTTATAGTAAAATAGGCAATATATTATGAAAATATGAAGCATGCAGACTCCAGTAAATATCTGAGCCTGAGTAGAATGAGTGACAGATATGTCACTGTTGTCCCAGAGTCAGAAGTAAAAGAACAGAGCAGATGCAGAAGTCGGAAACATGTCAGACTTGACACAGACATTAATGGATAGCTCGTAAAGTGCAGGAAATCTTAGGTAGACTAGATACAAAAGAAAAATAAAAACTATGCCAAGTGCCATGCTGGTAAAGCTGTTGATTAAGAAGAGAGATTTCCCAGCTCATCAAATGTGGCCTGCATCACCTTGCAAACAACAGCGGTGCTTTTGAAGAAAGGAGTTAGAAGAAAATCTTTTTCCTGAGCCTTAACATCAGCTCACTGAACAGAAGATCAGCAAAAGACGCTGACTCTGAAGTGGAAATAGCAGATGCTGCCCTGAAGCTGCTCTCCCCAGAGTGTTGTGTGGGCCTAACACATGTCAATCATTATATGTGACATTTCCTGCTCCTTTGACAAATGCCTGATAAACAACTTAAGGGAGTTGGGTGTGATTTTTCGGCTCACAGTTTAAGGGGCCATCATAGCAGGGAAGGGATGATGACCAGAATGTGAGGCGGCTGGTCACATTGTAACCACAATCAGGAAGTAGAGGGCAATGAATGCTGACACTCAATTGACTCTCTTCTTTTTTTTCATTTAGCCTGGAATCCTAACTTGTTTTGCTCCCTTTTGGTCAGCGGACACAAGCTAGAGTCATCTGAAAGAAGGGAGCCTTAGTTGAGAAAATGCTTCCATAAGATCCAGGTATAAGACAGTTTCTTAGAGATTGATGGGGAGGGGTCTGGTTGGTTGTGTTATTCCTGGACTAGTAGTCCTGGGTTCTATAAGGAAACAGGCTAAGCATAGCCATGGGAGCAAACCAGTAAGCAGCACTCCTCCATGGCCTCTGCATCAGATCCAGGCTCCAGGTTACTGCCCTGCTTGAGTTCCTGTCTTAACCCCTTTCAGTGATGAACAATATGAAAGTGTAACCAAATAAACCCTTTTCTCCCCAAGTTGCTTTGGCCATGGTGTTTCATCACAGCAGTAGTAACCATAACTAAGACACCAGACCAGCGTGGTACTGCTCACATTCAGGGAATATATTCTCTTCTCAGTAAACCTCCCTGGAAACACCCGTGTCTCCTAGTGATTCTCAATCCTGTCACACTGACGATGACATCAGAACCTGAATAAGAGGGATAGGGGTGGTTAATAGCACTTGCTACTTCTCCAAAGGATCTGAGTTTGAATCCCAGCACCCATGTGGTGGGGCATAACTCTATATAACTCCAGTTCTAGAGGATCCAGTACCTTCTCTGGCCTCCATGTTCACCAGGCACACATGTGGTGCACAGACAAGCTTGTAGACAAAACACCCATATGCATGAAAATAAATGTATCTTTTAAAAGCAGAGCTGAAAGTGATACGACTCAGTAAATAGAGCAGAAATATTTGGCGAAATTCAACCCAAAAGCAATACAAAGTTTCCAGAAGATGAAGTATACTGATTACATTTAAACATCGTTTTTATTAGCATACAAATAATTAAGTTTCATTGCAGCTTTTTTTTTTCCAGACAAAAATTGTTTTAGCTGTCTGGGGAGGGGCTGTGAGACTCCCAGCCCTAGATGAGATATTGGTAAGTGACGGCTGCTTGGGGAGGGGAAGCCACTTTTCCTTAGGCATGTGGTCACTATCACGTTCCCATAACTCAGCGCATGGGCCTACACCAATGTGCGTATGGGTGGCACAAACTGGGCTCAGTGGGTTAAAATAAATGTACGAAAGAATAAACAAGTAATGACAAAAGGCAAACATGAAGTGTGAAGGGAGATATGGCGGGGAGACCTGAGGGGAGCTGAAGGGGGCTGTGAGGGGTAGATATGACCGAGATAAACTGTATACACTTATTACATTTGTTTGGTTTTTATTAACCGTTTTATTCATTTACGTTTCAAATGAAATACCCTTCCCAGTTTCCCCTCTACTTACTCTCCATCCCATCCCCCTCCCCCTGCCTCCATGAGGTTGCTCCCTCATGTATCCATCCACTCCTGTCCCACTACGCTAGAACATTGAGCCTCCACAGGACCTAGGGCCTCCCCTCCCATTGATGCCAGACAAGGCCATCCTCTGTTACATATGCGGCTGTAGCCATGGATCCCTCCATGTATACTCTTTGGTTGGTGGTTTAGTTCGTGCGAGCTCTGGGTGGTCCGGTTAGTTGATATTGTTCTGTCTATGGGGTTGCAATCCCCTTCAGCTCCTTCTCCTAAAAAAGTCAAAATATTATTTTTTCTATTTCTCTTTCTACTCCAGCTGACCTTCCTCCTTTGTGTCCTCACCCCTGCCCTCATAGCCTCTTTTCTGCTTTCATGTTACATGAGTCTTTTGATACCTCCCCTTACTCCTCATCTCTTGCTTCCCTCTTGTAGGCTCGTATCTACTCGGACACTCATACAGAGAGCACACTCACTGCTTAGTTTGTAAAAGAGTATTTACCGAACCAACCTACAAACATGTTGCTTACGGCTATGATATTAAAAAAAAGTCCCCGTGTGACCTGGAAGGACACAGACACACTCATTATTACCATCTCTACTCAATATTTCACTTGAAACTTCAGTCAGAGAGAAAAAAAATGCAAGCAAAAAAGACTGGTTAAAATAATTGGAAGGCATGAAATAAAATTGTCATTATTTGAACACAAATGATTTCTGCATAAAGAATCCAGAAGGAAATCCAAATAAACCCAAGAATTAACAAGCGCGGTTGGCAAGGGCTTTGGAAATGCGTCAACAAGCAAACATCAATACGGTTTCTCTGGGACTTTCTCGGTGTCTGGAAACACAGATAGCATTACCATCTCCTGCGCTGTAACTGAGGATCCATGACCCGTGGTGACCTCAGGCGGAATCGTATGCCTAAGCCACACACGAGCGAGAAAATAAAAGCAAGAACAATGCTTCAAATCATATTTGGGGGATATCTGAAACCCAAAGCAAGCTTGGAGCTCTGCACTTGGAAAATGACCAAGTTCTGCTGGGAGAGGCGGAAGAACTGAGAGAGAGGAGTGTGTTTACAACGTCTTAGAAGCCGTGGTTCTAGGTACCTGCCCCACCTCTCTCCAGCTACACCCACGCCATAGCTAGATGTTGGCCTTAGTGATAAAGTTTACACCATAGACATTGGCAAATGCTTAACGACAGTTTCTCTAAGGTAACTTAGTGATTATTCACCAGCATACATGTAGCTACGACACTCAAGGATCAAGAAAATTAAACGCCTATTGACAGACTTCTACCTCAAATGAACTATAAAAATTTCAACAAATTTATAAATGATTTTAAAAATCTACATGGGAATTTGGGGACTGGGGATGTGGCTTTATTGGTGAAAATGTAAAATTTTAGCCCCTCTAGCACAGGGCAGAGGGTGGTGGGAGGCTGCCAACAGGAAGCTGAGAACTTTCCATCATGAAGCAGGAGGGAAAGGAATACTAAACATCGCTAGGTAACATTAGGAAAAATAGACAGTTAATTATGAATATTTGGCTTGTCTCTGAGACAGGGTCTCGTGCATACCAGAGTGGATTCAAACTTAGACACAGCTGAGAGTCACCAAGTATTACCACATCCTGGCCAAATATATGATATAGTATTTGCAGATTTTAACATATAATGTCTGTAACAACAGGGAAGATAAAAGAAATTAAGTGGGAGTAGGAAGACAGAAACAGTAATGTGGGTCCCTGTCTGCTGCCACCCTCGGAACTCGGGAGTTTGACTGCGCTTATTCCCCAAAGTGGCCAGGCTGTAAGGAAGCGCCAAGACACTGCTCCGGGGTAGGCAAGCACAGTCTGAGGTGTGGGGATGTTGAACCTGGTTCTGGGGTCCCTAGACCTGTGACAAGGCTGGGACCAAGGGGTTCTCTGACTCTTGGACATCTAGGCACGGCTGGGAGCCATGGAAGAGCTGAGAACAGAGTGGGGGTGGGGAGCTTCAGGCTGGGGACAGAGGTTGGGATGGGGAAAGGGGAGCTCCGGCTGGTCTCAGGGGTGATTGTCCTTAGCTTGGCAGAGGCAGGCTGGAAGTGCAGAGAGACCTTCTACGGGAGTTTTAGCTGCAGCTCTATAGTCAAATGCCTTCTCCACGGCTCCCCACTGGCAGATCTTGATGAAAGAGAGAGTCCATGATTCTAAACCGTTTATTGGCTGTTCATGGCGGGAAATAGATGCATGACAAACTGTACCCACTTCTCAAGGCGGACCTGAGATTAAACACCTTTTGCAGGGAGAAATGTCTGGGAAGGGAAGTTTATCAGCTAAGCCCTCAGGGCCTCTAGGTACCTCATTAGCATGGAGGACTCTGTTCTACTTGACCATAGGACTCATTTCCTTATGTGAGGAGAGTGGCATGTGCTCCAGGCCAGGAATCTGGCAGGAAGTGGGGAGGGGGAATTGCCTAAGTCTCAGGTGTCTCTGGGTCTCAATCTGCTCTACCTTACCAAACTTCCCGGCATGGTTTTACCATCCCATGCAGTAAACACACCTCAGCCAGGAACAATCTGGATCCTGAGGTCTCTGAAAGTAGACGAGTGCCTTAGTTTTCCAACCTGGGAGATCTTAAATGCAGCCAGAGAGGAGGCCCCAGGAGGACTGAATTAGAATGGGAGGAAATGTGTTCCTTCTTTTTCACACTGGGAGGAGCTCTGCCTTCCTATAAGTCTGGGGTTCTGCATTCTCTTCAGCTGATTTAAAGTATCTGGGATATGAGAGGACTCTACTAGGAAGCCTGGAAAAGCTAAATGTCAGGTATCCTGGGCTCCAGGGCTGTCAACCTGTGTGTACTGGGGACACACAGTAAAGCCAGCCTTGGAGGAATTGAGTCTTCGTGTTTATCTCAAAGGGGACATTGTATTGGTTGTCATCTGTAGCTCTAGAAGCACGGAGAGGACAGTAGGCATGAAATGAGAGTCGGGCTTCAAGGGCTGCACAGAGGGAGCACTGAACTGTGAACCAGCCAAGGTCTGGTGATACAGGCTGACTCTGCCTTCTGGCATGTACCATGGTCATCTCACGTGCAAAAGGTCCCTGGTTCAGAAACAGGCAGAAACAGTTTTAAATGGTTTTCTTTGTGTCCGTGAAAACCTGTGTCTTGTTGAAAAAAAAAATCTCTAGTAGAAAGAAGAGGAATCTGAAGTTAATTCAGTAGTGCGAGGTAAATTCATGCTATTCCTTCTGTCCGCTCTGCCACACTGACAAGTGTTCTTCTCTTAGGATCCTGAGGTATTTTAGCAGTTGGCAGTTGCATGAGCTGCAGAGGCTGCATGGAAATCCAGCCCTTCAGAGCAAAACTCAGTTCTGGGAGCCAGGAGTGTAAGAGGAAGGAGGATAGGGTTGTCAGGGAGAGAACGCCCCCACCTTCCCTCATCTCCAACAAGCATCTGGTGAGTTCCCGGGCCTGCTAAACTGTCCTTTTATCCTCAATAAAAGCAATACATCCTAATGAGGTCCCCAGGCAGCACCTTCGAGGCAGGTGGAGTAAGCTGGGCCTCATTATCCCTCAGACAGAGAGGGGGTGCTGACAGAGGGGAGACGGGAGGACTTCACTTTAGCCTGCTTACTGTCTGGATAACTCTTCATGCTGTCGGAGGCAGGGGGGGAAGAAGAGCATTGACAGGACAGTCTTTGCTGAGGCAGGCTGGGAGCAGGCGCCAAGGAAGCGAGCATAAAGAATCTTGGACTGAGTACCCGGCCTCAGTTAAGCTTTCCAGGATCTCCTCTTGCTAAGCCTCCAGCTGCCATCAGCGTTGGCAATGCTCGAGTATGAATTGTCTCCCGGTGTGCTTTCTTCCTGGGAGACTCGGATTCTCAGATTTAGCTTCCAATGGGCACACTGTTGGGCACTAGCCATAGTGCTGTCTGGGGCCCAGAAGGCCACTTTCCAGTTGGGAGAATCCTCCTGTGGTGGGATCCATGGTGGGAGGGAACCATATGGTCTGGGACAGTATTTCTCAGCCTTCCTAAGGCTCTGACCTTTTAATACATTTCCTCATGCCGTAGTGAGCCCCAACCATAAAATCATTTCCTTGCTAGCTCACAACTGTAATTTTGCTACTGTTAATAGAAAAATAATTTCTATTATTTTTTACAATGCCAATATCAGATACGAGGATATCTGACATGTGACTCCCTCAAAGGGGAGAACAGATCTAGGGGGTCCTGGTTCACACAGACAGCATCTAGAAGGTGAAGGGTCCACTTGAGGCTTGCTGACCTGAGTGGCTTGAGCTAAGAGCCCTTGCTACAGTGGACTAGCTCAGGCCTGTCCAGGACTAGTTCAAGCATGAGGGTTTGGTCATCCGGGTTAGCTTTTCTCGATGTCTCCTTTCTGGAGCCTGGAGAGATACCTCTCTCACCAGCCGGTTGGCTCGTGGTCTCCTCAGAGCTGCTGCCTTTTAAGAAATTAAAATAAATGTAGGCATCACCACGCATTTTATCATCGAAATGAGTCTGTTAAAAATCCACAAAGAAACATCTTCCTGGCTTCTGGGAAAACGGTGAAAAGCACGTGTCGGCTGAACTACCTGAGAAATGCATCTTAATTAGCACGCTTTCCTCATTTTCCAAAGATGCCGGCATTCATCTTTTTCATGGGCTCTGCCCCCCTTCTGCCGTTTTCCAGCGGTGGTGATAGTCTGGTAGGCATTAAGTTTCTGGAACTTAGGCAAGCAAAAATGTCACCGAGGATCTCTCCTGCCCAGGAGGCTGCTCAGCAGCGTGTGTTGGGACAGTTGGAGGCTGGGGGGTGTGGGGCTCTGGGGGGATGCAGGAACAAGCTCTCCGTGGATCCAGGATCCAGCTCCTCCCATTCCTGGACAGATAGGCCTTAGTTCCTCATTTTGTCTACTGTGTCAGCTGAGACAAGATAGGTCCAAAGCAACATCTGCCATTTTAGGGGCCCAGAAGGGCACAGGTCAGAAGCAGTAAGTGCATCCATTCTATGTTGTGACGTCATCATCTACAGAACATTACATCTTCCCAGACAAACTCCGTTCCTATAACCCTCTATCTCCTCACTCGCCCACAGTCCAGGTACCGCTCACTCTGCCTCTCATCTCTCTGAGTTTGTTTCTTCTGTAGTTGGAGTCCTAGAGTGCACACTTCCTTCCTTAGTTTACTCAGCCTAGAGTCCTCAAAGTTCTTCTGTGTGGTGGAAGGGGTCAGAATTTCCTTCCCCTTTGAAGTCAAATCCTGTTGCACAGGCCACAGTTTGTCCATCCATCCATCCATCCATCCATCCATCCATCCATCCATCCATTTGTCCATCCATCATTTGTCCATATGTCCATCCATCCATCCATCCATCCATCCATCCATTTGTCCATCCATCATTTGTCCATATGTCTATCCATCCATCCATCCATCATCTGTCCATCCATCCATCATTCATTCATTCATTCATCCATATGTCCATCCATCCATCCATCATTCATCCATCCATCTATCCACCCACCTCCATCCATCCATCCATCATTCATCCACATGTCCATCCATCTATCCATCCATCCATCCATCATTTGTCCATATGTCCATCCATTCATCCATCCATTCATTCATCCATATGTCCATCCATCCATCCATCCATCATTCATCCATATGTCCATCCATCCATCCATCCATCCATCCATCCATGCATATATACATTACAGACATTGGGCCACTGAGACTCTTTTTGCTGAGTGTGGCTGTAGCTTCTTTGCGTTTACGGTACACTCAGCTGCGTCTGCTCAAAATCCTCATTCCCAGAACAGACCCAGCTTTGTCCGATCCCATGACCACTAGTGACACAGACAGTGCAAGGCCTGCCTACTACTGAGAAATGAAACCAGAAGACGGAGAGATAGAGATGGAAATGCCGGCTTATTGTCTACAAGTACAGGGAACACACTGCCTTGCTTCATTTTACTTACAAATATTACTTTATGTGTATAAGGGTGTGTCTCTCTCTGGGCATGTGGCCAGGTGAGTGAAGGAGGTATCAGCAGAGTCCAGAAGAGAGCATCAGATACCCTGGAGCTGGAGTTACACACAGGCAGATGTGAATCACCTAATGTGGGTGCTGGGAACAGAACTCAGGTCCTCTGTAGGAGCAGCAAGCACTCTTAGCTGCCAGGCTAACTCTCAAGCCCTTGTCTGGTTTCCTTCTTCATTTAACAGGCAGGGAGGCTGAGGGTACTGTGGCCTATGATTTTCTTTCTTGGGATTTCTTTTGCCACCACACGATGTAAAGGATTTCCCAGAGCCCCTCAAGCATGAGCACTGCACCCTTCTCTCAGTCTGCTGCTTGGCTTTTCCATGTGGACACTCTTCCTTTTTTCTTGCATGGGTTTTTGGCTCTCGTGGAGCCAAGTCACACGCTTGCTACTTCCTAGATTTGCTGGTGGAGACAAGAAGAGAAAAGCGATCCCCACAAGCCGGGGATTGAAGGAACATACTGGCCCCACAGATTACAAAAGTAAATATTGCCTCACAGATTAAGCTTTTAAAAATACTTCAAATCTTCTATTCATCTGGGACCTATTTTGGTATCAGTGCAAAAGACAGATCTGCCTTAGTGTTTCCCCGAAGGGCTAATTACACTAATTATATTGATTGAAATATTTGCTCCCTTTCCCTTTGATTTGAAACAGCACTTTATGCTAATTCTCTCACTCTCTCTATCTGTCTGGGTCTCTCTTTTCCAGCCTCAGGTTAACATGTTCTTCTAGCTACTAGAAGTTTGCTTCCTGTGCTGAGAGGGAGACATGAGCCTGCCAATGTCCTGACTTCATGCCCACTTACTTGGCCTTCCTTCTGGGGCTTGTGGCCTTCAGAGACAGCCCCCCCCGCCCCGTAATCTAGATGTGTCTGCTGGGACTCCTCCTCTGACCACCCCATCTCAGGCTCAGATCCGTGCATGGGTTTCCCTTTCAACCACAATCCTGGCCTCCAAGCCAGGAGAGGTCACTATACTTCAGTCCAAGACATCCAATCCTTTTCTTCGTTTTGTTAGCTGCATCTGTGCACACAGTCTCAATGCAACCCCCTGCCCTCACCCAGCCCACCCTGCAGTTTCTCTGAATCTACACTAGGCCAATATAATCAGATGTTTATGGTGAACAAGTGGGGACTCTTGCCTGGACCCATCTTTCTATCTGGTGCTGCGCTGCCCACCCCGTGTTTCTGGAAACTTAACTTCAAGCCAAACTTTGGTTCTATGGTTCCTCCTTGCAGCCCCTCTCACCTTCCCCCTCACAACAGACATTTACTCATCTCGATAGCCATGGCCAGCCACTGCTTCCATAGCTTGACCCACCTCTGCAGGAAGCTGTAGGTGGAGCTAGATTTGAATGTTTGTGTCCCTGTAAACCTTATGATGGCAAATTCATCACAAGGTTGAAAAGTGGGGCCCTTGGGAGGTGGTGAGTTCATGAAAGGGTAACTGGTGAGGGGTTGTCACCCTTCTATAAAGAGGCCTGAGGAAATGCATTTACTCCATCAACCATGGGATCCAGAGAGAGGACACAAGGGGAAGGTGCCGTCTATGAACAAGAAATCAGCTCTAGTAAGACTTGGGTCTAAAGCTTTTCAGCCTCAAATTTTAGGAAGATACGTCTGTGGCATATATGTGCACTTTACCCCACACACGTGCAGTATCCACATATATACAGGTACTTACATACAATAGAAATGTTCATATATTGTGTGTACACATATTTGCTTATATACAACACACATATGTAGTTATTACACACAGCATATACATACAGACACAGAAATATACAACACACACATATGTAGTTATTACACACAGCATATACATACACAAACAGCAAAAAGCATACAGACATGGTTATTCTCAGCATAAACAGTCATACACATTCTTAACATGTATACACATGTATGCAGTTAGCAAAGCATGAACACATGTATATTCACATATATACACATATACACAGAGACACATGACTACACACAGTATATTCTTATACTCTCATATACACACAGAGACACATACAAACACACACACATGCACATAGAGATACATGAGCACACACAGTACATTCATATATTTACTTATACACACAGAGACACAAAGACACATACAAACACACACATACAGCACACACACACATACAAACACACACATACAACACACACACATACAAACACACACATACAACACACACACACATACAAACACATACAACACACACACACACACACACACACACACACACACACGGAGCCTTATATATTATAAACAACTCTATGCTTGAGCCACTCCCAAACCTACATGTGGCTAGTACCTCCCCTCCAATACTTCTGAGTTATTACTTACTAAAATCTATATTCCATTTTTGTTGCCCTAGACCCAGTCAGCCCTGCCCTCCGACCGCTTTCCCCAACTCTTACATGATTGGTTTGCTCTCTTTTCTGCACCTCTCAGGCCCAGTCCTTACTCTTTTCCAGGCAATGGCAGTTCTAATTCCTTTTTCCTCTCTCGGTCCCCCTTGCCCACAAATCCTAAAATCCCACCTCTGTCTCGATGCCCAGCCACTGGCCGCTGGCAACTTTATTTACCAATCAGAACTAATTGGAGGACAGGACCCTCAGTGTCTTACATGTGAATTCTCATGCAATTTTGGGAACCCAATTAACATAATACAAGCATTAGACCAAATCCATAACACACTTGATTTTTCTCTCAGGTAGATGATTCAGTTCTGTGGTTACAGTACATGTTGTAAGTCAAGCAGCTAGGCTGGACCTGCCCCATCTGCCCTTGACATTTCTGACCCTGAGTGGGTATGCTAAGGTGTGTACTGGGTGGAATGAACATGTAAGTTTGTGTTGTAGCACCCAGCTCTGTGGACCCTCTGGCCCCTGGGCCTTCCTTCCCAGCCTATCCCCCGTGCCTGCCACCACATGTCTGCTTGATTTAAGTGTTGTGATCACTCAGAAGCTCAGCTCATTCAAGTAGAGATGCCCTGTGCAAAGAGGCTTGGGGACAAAGGACCCAGAGCCTCCTGGGTGGGGCAGGGAGGGCTCTACCTGAGCATCACAGGATGACAGACCCCAGAGAAGGGGTGACAGGTGAGGCCCTGCTTTGGCCATCCCTTTTTTGTTTGTGTGTCCCTAGCCAGGATGCCTGGAGGTAGGTGTGTATGTGCATGTGTGTGCGTGCGTGTGTGTGTGTGTGTGTGTGTGTACATGTGTGTCCGCATGTGTGCTTGTGCATGTGTTTCAGTGTGTGTACATGTTGTGTGCACATGTGTGTCAGTGTATACGCATGCTAATGTGTATGTGCATATGTACATATGTGTGCATGTATATGTATGTATGTATATGTGCATGAATGCATGTGTGTGCATACATGTGTGTGCATGTGGGCATATGCATATTCATTTATACATGTGTCTACATGTGTTTTTGCACATGTGTGCACATGTGTGCCAGTGTGTGTGTGTTTGTGTGTACATGTGTGTGCACATGCAGCAGGGGCTGGGTTTTGTGTTGGAAAGCTAAAGATGGGGTGGGTACCAGTCATTCCTGGTGGACTCTGGAGTCCAGCACTTCTTGTCGCTGATGGACCAGCAGAACCATGTAGCCAGCTCATTTTGGGGATCAAAAGTGTAGAATCAGGAACAGGCCCATTCTGTTGTCCCAGCCATTCCAGGGACTGAGGCAGGAGTGTCACTCAAGTTCTGAAGTTTAGACCAGCCTGAGCAATACAGTGAAACCCAGAACCAGACAAAAATAATTAGATTCTTCTGGAACAAAGACCCTTGACCTTTTTTCCTTTCTTCTTCATTAGTAAAGGAGTTTGGTTTTAATTATGACAGTAACTTGACTAGATTGGAAAATGCTACATTTCTCAGAATTTCGCAGTGAAGTTCCAACTGCTGGCCATGACCCCTCAGGGTCAGAGTTTAGTCTTGATGCTTGTCTACTGAAACTTGTCCCTTTGCTGTGTGCATAAGAACCTGCTCACCCTATTCTGCTGGTTTCCTATTCTTTGAGGCCTGCTGGCCATTGCTTTCATTGCCTCTCCCTGGTTGCAACCCTGATCCTGTCCTGTATAAGTGTCTTCAACTAAGAAAAAGTTGATTGGCTATAGGCAAGTCAATTACAATGGAACTTGCCTTTGTGGCCACACCCTCAACCTGTCAGGAACACATAGGTATGCTGCCTGCAGGAGTGCTACTGGACCAACTGTGCTTCCTACCATCCTTGCTGAGGTAAGCCCATGTGCATAGCCTCTGGCACCCCTTGGCATCTGCTGGATCCCACCCAGGTGAGTCTCCATCATCCTCCTGCACAGAACAGCCTTCCATAGGGAAAGGATGGATGTCCTCCCAAGCAGCTAGACGAGTAGGCACCTGGTGCTACCTGTTCTTCCTGTGAATAGAAGGGAATTGTTAACCCAGCTCTCATTGTACCATGCTCTGGATGCCATGAATTTCCTTGCCTTATTTATCTATTGGTAGTTGTAAAGCACCCATTTCCATCCGGCGGGAACAGGTGCACACGTGGCCAGTGGCCACCCAAAGCACAGCCTGTTGTTGTTGGAGCCAGTCCATCGGCATCCTTGCTGGCTCGCCATGGCTAATAAAACGCCCGTAACAACGCCGGAAAAGCCGACTTCCCCCTGCGCTGTACTCTAATAGAGTCAGTCTTCCACGGCATGCTTTAATACTGTTAGAAGCAAATCAAAATTAATGAGATTACCGCCTTTGAAATGTTATATATAATTAACCTCAAATTAAGGACAATATGTGTTTGAATTTGCCAATCAGTAACACCTCGCAATTGCCCAAATACACAGTGGCAAACAGGAGGTGTTGATGCTAACCGCGATTGAACTCAGTCTTTATGACTCAAGAATGATGGCTTTGGGGTCCATTGGTGAGTCCTTAGAGCAGTCTGGGGAGAAAGTGGGAGGCTCTGGGCAGACTGGTCTACCACTGTGTCCCAAAGCAGCCTCTCCAACCCCGCTATGCTGAATAGCTATGGCTGTGAACTATACAACTCCCATCCTGTCACTGCATTTTGGAAATCTTACTTCTCTGACTGTGTAGATGAAGGCTTGGGACAGCTCCTGCTAGCCACTGTGAGAGCCTCCCAGTAGCACCCATGGTGATCCAAGTGCTTTTGGATCTATGCTTTCCTGGAAGAGAGTAAAGCATCCATCATTAACCACACCAGCTGGCTACAACGTTGGATGAGTGTCCTGCCTGACAGAGTCAGGAAGATAGGACAATGGTCAGATGCACCAGCTATAATGTCTCTTCATGCTTGATTAGTAGAATGTATTCCACAAGGTTTCTAAAGTCCCCTTAGTCATTTCTCTCCAAAGTCCGAGGGTGTGTGTAAAGGTGGTTTTATTTTTATTCCACAAGTGAAGAAACTGAGGCCAGAGGGCTGTAGTGTTTTGCTAGGGATTGCACTGTGGCAAAGGGGCAGAACTCCGTGTTCTGCAGAAAAGATAGGCTTTCTTCACCTCTGGGGCATCCTGTGAGTTTGTAGCAGACCATCACTGAGATCCTCCTAAAAGACCCAACCAAGTACAGCCCAATCCAGCTCACTCTAGCCCAGTCGAAATCAATCCAGCCCAATTCTTCAACCTCCACCTCCAGCCTAGCCCAGCCCAGCACAGCCCACCCTAGCCCACCCTAGCCCAGCCCAGCCCACCCTAGCCCAGCCTAGCCCAGCCCAGCCCAGCCCAGCCCACCTGGCCCACCCTAGCCCAGCTCAGCCAGCCCAGCCCAGCTGTATCTACTCCAGCTCAGCCTTGCAGAACCAGGATCCCCACTTGTCACCTATCTGGTTAGTCTCTATGTGACTAACCAGATCCTTCCCGCTGAGTCCTGCATCCTGACAGAGGGCCCCTGCTATACACAGACAGAACATGGTTGTGTTTGGTGCCTCCTCCTCCTCCCCAGATCCTGTCACTGCTCTGTGCCTCCAAGTTCATGTGTCCATGGATCCTTCCCATCCAAGGGAAGGGATGCAGCTATAGCATCCAGGAGCAGCTCCTCCAGGGAAAACATGGAACAGATGAGAATCATGGAGACTTGGTGCCATGCCTTCCTCCACAATGATTGTTCACCAGAAAACACAAAACACAATGCCATAGACACGGCATTGTGAATTCAGACAAAGACTTGGACAAGGCCACTCTGAGTCAGAAAGTCCCAAAGTTCCAAGAGAGGGTCCTTATAGGCCACAGAAACCATGTGAAGATGTGTTAGTTACTTTACTCACTGTTACAACAAATACCTGGTGAAAGCGAGGGAGGAAGGGTTAGTCCTGGCTCACAGCCCATCACAGTTGGGAAGTGACGGCGACAGGCGTGTATGGTGGCTGGTCACATTGTACTCACAGTCTGGAAGCAGTGATGAATGTTGCTGGTCAGCTGTCTTTCTTCCTTTCTTCAGTCCAAACTGCAGCCTAGGGGATGGCTCTGCCCAGATTGGCGGGGGTGGGGGGGTGGGGAGTGGGGTGTCTTCCACCCCCTGTTTACTGAATCAAAAAACTTCCTGACAGACATACCCAGAGGGTCGTCTTTAGGGCTTACAGATCCTGTCACTATTAACCATCACATAGCCGGAGCCCTACAGTGTCTGGAGCCTCACTAGCAGTAAGAGGTGGGAAGGAACCTCTCCTGGGGCCTTCCGAGAGGTTAAACCTAGGGACGTCTTGTTTTCAGACTTCGGGCTTGTGGTATGAAGAGAAAACAGCTTTCCTTGTTTTCAGTCATTGAGCATGTGGTGATTTGTGTGGTAGCCCTAGGAAGCTAATACACTCAAATACAGCTTACATGTCTCATTAACATCGATTCTGCGAGCTGCCTGTCATGTACCTGCTCCATCTCAGGTGAACTGTGCTTGGTAGAGCAACAGCGCACATCCACACAGCTGTGCTCCCCACTCCCCGGGTGGAGCCAGCTTGTTGGGTCCCCGACGTGAGGCTTACCTCCTGCTTGCTCTGCTTGCGTCTCCTTCTTGCTTTACACCAGCTTCCGGCCCCTTTGTCTCTGCAGTATTTGTCTCAGAAGCAGCAAGCAGCTCTCCTGCAAACAATTGGCCCTGGAGGGCTGGATGGATGGTGTGGCTGGTGCTGAAGAGACAGATGGCTTGGTTCATTAGGAGCGGGCCATATGTCCATCACATGGGCATGTCCAAAACTCACTAATTTGGACAAACCAGACCAATTCAGATTGGCAAGTGTTCACTGAGGCATGGTGCTAGGGGCTGGGGATTTGAAGGTAATTCTTGTTTGGGGGAAAAATGAAGTACAAGATTATGTTGAGCCTTTAAAAAAATTAGAATTTGATTGTATTCATTGAGCACACTTTGGAAGCTATAGGTAAAATAAACCTTACAAACATAGGTGTCATTAATAAGTGCCTCACTTGGAAACAGTCACATTGCAGGTGCAGGCCCTGACTGTGTACAACTTGGGGCCCTGCGACACAGTAACCTGTGACACAGTAACCTGGCAGCTGCCTCCTCACCCTGGCTTTGCTTCTACCACTAAGGTCCTGTCACCTGTGTCAGTCTCCACAGCTGCGTCCGAGCTGGCTCAGCTGCCTACTCTCCCCTCAGTCGATTGGATCAGTCTCCTGTTGTGGAGAATTTATGTTCTCCCAGGTTTTAAAGTCTCATCATTATTTTGAAAAGTAGATTAGTTTTATATTGTAAAATTACTGCCTGCCATGGAAAAATTACCACAGTGCAGAAAAATGTAAGTCACCTGCCCCACCCCTGGACTTCAGAAGAATGGCAAGAAGGCTCCTTTCTAGAAGTTTTATGCACTTACAGTGCCCATCCTTACCTGTATGGC
Organism: Rattus rattus; assembly: GCF_011064425.1. Classification (NCBI taxonomy): domain Eukaryota; kingdom Metazoa; phylum Chordata; class Mammalia; order Rodentia; family Muridae; genus Rattus; species Rattus rattus. Next base: position 256,100,607 of record NC_046154.1, read on the forward strand.
TTCTCCTGTGGAGTGCAAGGCATGCTGGGTACATGTCTTCTCTGTTATCTACTTTAGAATGCAAGGCATGCTGGTTATAGTATATCATGTCTGTTATCTAACACTCAGTAATCATCCTCCTCCCTCTCTTCTTCCCTCCTTCTTTCTTGTCTGTCTATCTATTATCTATCAATCTATCATCTTTCATCTATCTACTGGTCAGTTAGCTATCAATTACCTGTCATCAATCAACCTATCATCTGTTTATATGTGGACATATATGTATATATGTGTTATTTCTCTCTCTGATCTATCCATCCATCCATCCATCTAATCTACCTTCTTTCTAAATCTATTAATCTACTATTTATCCATAATCTATACACCATCTATCTGCCTATCTATCAATCTATTAATTATCTATCTGTCATCTATCTTCTCTCTACTACTATATTAGTTCCTTTCCTGTTCTGTCACAGTTACAGAGAGGGATTAAAGTCCACCATGGAAGGAAGGCATGGCAACAGGAACAGGAAGCTGAGATATCATATCCTCAAGCACAAGCATGGAAAGTAGTAAACTGCAAGTGGGGCAAAGCTATGAACTCTCAAATTCCACCTCACATGACATGTATCCTGCAGCAACCTTTCCAACTGAGGACTAGGTGTTAAGTGCCTGACTTTATGGAGGACTTATCTCATTTAAATAGACTGTAATGGTCTATTGTCTGTGTATGCATATGCACGTGAATATATATCTATCATCTATCTATATAATCTATCTATACATATATACACATATATGTATCTATATCTAGCTATATCATCTATCTCTATGTATATACAAGAATATATGTATCTACAATCTACTATATTGTCTATCTATCTATCTATCTATCTATCTATCTATCTATCTATTGTCTATCCATTCATCCTCTATTCATCTTTTATCTGTCACAGGAAAGGATGACTCAGCACATTTTATTTCCTAGCTTTTCCCCTTTCTACTACAAGTACCTCACACATTAGTTCATATTAGCTCATACGGCTTTCCTTCACTGTTGTAATCTCCGTGTTCTAGAGCACTCCAAGCACATGGGCAGGTAGGAGATGGTATAGAGAGCCTCTTGCTCTGCTCTGCACATGGTTTTCATAACCTGGCTTTCCAGAAAGAATCATGGTGCCCAAATATGATATAGAGATCCCATTTAGCAAAACAGCATTGCATAGTCACAGACACTGGGGTATTTTAGCAGCATGATCTGGACTTGATTGGTTTTTAAGAAGTGGACACAGAATTGAGTAAGGATGTAAGAGAACTAGATCTGAAGGACTTGAAGGTAGGAATGGATATGGTCAAAATACATTGTACAAAATTCTCAAATAATTAATTTAACCCTTGCTCCCCAATACAGGCTGGTGGCCCTCTCCTTCAGTACATCAGCAGCTGTCCTGAAAGGAGATTTTTTTTGCTTTGTTGAGTCATGAGCAGCCAGGATTCTACTTTGTGTTGTTAGTATATCTCTTAATTAAACAAAACAAAGCAAAAACAAACAAATAAACAAACAAAACAAAGACTAGATGTTTTCCTCCCCTTTGCTCCTTTTATATCATGATGTGTTCAATGTTTATTTTTCTTTAGGTGGATTCTTTCCTGCATTGAACTTACGTTGTTTTTTGGACTTAGCATGCTTTTCTGAGATTGTCTTAGTTATCGTTCTATTGCTGTGAAGAAGCACCATGACCAAAGCAGCTTATAGAATAATGCATTTAATTGGGGCCTTGCTTACAGAATTAGGAGAGGGAGAGAGGCGGGGACAGGGGGAGCACACTAGGCTTGATGTGGGCTTTGAATCCTCAAAGCCTGCCCCAGTGACACACCTCTTCCAACAAGGCCATCCTCCTAATCCTTTCTAAACAGTTCCACCAAATGGGAACCAAACATTCAAGTCCATGAGCCTATGGGACCATTCTCTTTCAAACCACCACAGGGGTCATTGAGAGTATATTGCATGTGGCTGTCCCTCAGATAGTGTGTATTTTCTCAAAACCACAAGCACTGGTTTAATTTGGCAAGTGATGATGAGAGTGACAGTGTCATCCTTGTGGAGACATTATTCAGAATCTACAGTGTCCCATCAAGAAGAAACCTGCTTGAAAGTCTGCACCTGTCTTCTGCTCTGATCCTGATGTTAAGCCTACGTCTGCCTTCAAAACACTATAGTTTGAGATGGTGCTCATAGAGAACACTCTTCTGTTTCCATTTATCTGGTGTTTCCTCAGCATTCAACTCAGGTTAAGTAGTTCCTGCAGAAAACTGAGGCCAAGTTCCTCTCAGGAAGGTGTGTCAGGGGCAGGCGATGTTGATGTGGCCCATTGTGAAATGAAGCTGATGACTTGGTAGGGTGGAGCCATTTGTACCCATCCACAGCCACTGCCGTCCTTCATTAGAAAGCATTTCATGGAGAGAGAATGTGGGTTTTTGTAAATGTCCTGTTACTTTTCTTTCACCAATTATTTTAATCACCCGCTACTGACTCTTGTTTAAATCAATTATTATTGCAGTGGTTAATAAACAATAAATTTCAAATTCCATTAACATCTTTCTTACCCCAATCATTAGTTGATTTTCTATGGTAAGGAACTATTAAGGTATGCATTTATTTATCTACCCGTCTATATGTCTTATCTACCCATTCACCTACCAATAAATTAATCCATCATCTATCCATATACATACCCAACTATTCATCTATTCATTTATACATGTGTGCACCTACTATCCATCTAATTACACATCTATCCACCCATCAGTCCCGATATCTACACATAATTTACCCACCATTGATCTGTCCATCTATACATCCATTCATATGTCCATCCATCCATCCATCCACCAATCCATCCATCCACCAATCCATCCATCCATCCATCCATCCATCCATCCATCCATCCACCCATCCGCTCATCTATATAGTGATACATCCACCCACCCATGCATTTATCTATCCACCCATCTATCTACCAATAAAATCATCTAACATCAATTCATCCAGTCACTCATCCATTTATCTACCTACTTACCCATTGATCCACCTATTCAACTATCCATCCACCCACTCACCCACCCACCTAGTCAAGCATTCATTAATCTATTAATCTATTGGTCTGTCTGTCCTTGTATTTGTGCACCCACCCAGTCACCCACATTAGCACACACATGGCTGTCTGCTCTCTGCAACACACACTAAACCTTTACTATTTTAAAGTTAAAGCACAAATCCTCCCAGAGTTGGCTGGCAGGAGGACGTAAGCTAACCCTGTCTCTTGTGGACATTTCCCATAGTTCCGTAATCTTTTCCTTATAGGGTAGTTGGCGCTCATTTCCTGCTTCCTCTCTCTGGGACATTTCTCAAGCCCCAGGGCTTCTTTCATGAAACAGTATCCCAAGCATCTGCTGGCTCTGGATGCTGTGCTTGTGAGTCATTGTTGCTAAAGCTTTGCGAGGAGAGAGCCAAGAAATGTGTTTTTCTGAAACAAAGTGTATCACACCCACATTTATCCTGATGTTTCCAGTTCAGATGTGTGTGTAGGGGATTTGTTTTTTTGCCATTTAACATCTTGGCTTTTATCTCTTTTCTCTTACACCAAAGATCTTCTTTCTAACGCTATTAACATAATTATTTTCTTGCTTTGTCTCAAGTGTCACATCTTTCAAAATAACCACAACAGTGTCAAGTTTAACAGTTAAGATTTACATGGTTATTTTCTTGTCTTTTGGTATATATATATATATATATATATATATATATATATATATATTCTCCACATATCCAAGGAGCTTTGAACACTGGTTGTTTATATGTCATTGAATAACTGTTAAATGAAATGTCTCACATATAATGAGAACACTGTGTCTTATCTGGGAGGGGAGAGACAGAGAAACAGATACTGTATTGAGTAATTTGAAATGTAAAATAATTTCTCCCTTGAAGGCAGCATATCAGCTTATGCAGTCATGTTCTCCTTTCATTTTGCTTTTAATGGGGGGGTGGGGGGCACTGCCTCTTGCTTTTGGTAAGCTAGCATTGACTCTTCTGTCCACTCTGCGATGGCTGCATTCTACTCTGCTGCAAGACTGGACCCGAGTCTAATCTAGCCAGTCTACTGATGTCCGTTTTTCTCAGTCTTGTTTTCTTTCCTCTCTTAATATAGCAAGCTTGGCTGCATTTAAGAGAACAAGGCTATGCAAACATGCAAGCTTCCTGAAGGAGAGGATGTTTAATGAAATGCTTTACGACTCGTGTCAAGGGAGCCTAGCAAAAGGGCGGAGGGCACCGTGGGGTGAGGGGTGGATGGATGGCAGAGGCACCTTGTCTGAGCACTTGGGAGAGCTGAAGGTTGTGTCTGCTGGTGCTTGAAGACTGTGGGGGAAAAAGATGCCTGGGCAGCATCAGGGCAAAGTGAGCAGGCAGCATTCGGGAAAGCACATTCCAGTAAAGTGTCACCGTAGAAGGGTCTGCTGCAGGGAGTGGAAACTCCTCACTTTCAACAAAATCACTGGATGCTCTTATGAAGATGTCTGGTGGCTTTTAGAAAGTCAGGCAAGCTCGGAGGAGGAGGAGGAGGAGGAGAAAGAGGAGGAGGAGGAGGAAGAGGAGGAAGAGGAGGGGTAGAGAAAGGGGAAAGTTGGAGGGAAGAAGATGAGGAGGAAGAAGAGGAAGGAGGGGGAGGAAGGAGGAGGAAGGAGGAGGGAGAAAAGAGAAGGAGGGGAGTGGGAAGATAACAGCAACCCTCACAAGAAAGCATCCAGTCCTCTCACCAGGCTATGGATTTATGAGGATTGCGACGTGGAGACAGAAGGAGGTTGACCAGCTGTCTTATCACTTAGATTAGAGTGGGTCTGACTCTAGTATCGTTTGCCTGGTATAAAAGGCAGGGGAGAGGCCTGCCTGCGGCTGACATAGTGATGCCTACAAGCAGAGGCCCAGTGGTGCTTGTGGATGTCCCTCCCAGATAAACATAATCTGAAACATGCCTGAAGTGACAGGATAGCTGAAGCTGAAGGGGCAGGTCAGTCCTGACCTGCCTTTCCCTGTGGGCAGAGGTGGTGAGGATCAAGAGTCATCTCAGGCTGGAGTGTGCTGAAGCACGTGGGGACAGGCTTGTGGTTAGCTCAGAAGTGTTTCCTGTGTGCGTGTGCGAGCATGAGTGCTTGCGTGTGCACACACCTGTAGGGTGTGTGAGTGTGTGTGTGTGTGTGTGTGTGTGTGTGTGTGTGTGTGTAAGGAAAGAGCTGTCTAGGATGGGAACCAGATTATCACTATACATTCTCTAACAGGGCTCACAAGGACTCTTCTAGGGTAAGGTTGTCTGCCCTCAAACCCTTATAGTTAAAGCGGCAGGAGAGGTGGGTCGCTTAGTGAAATGCTTGCTGCGCATCTGTGTAACAAAATATCCATACATATAAAGCCACACCGAAACAAAACAAAAATAAAAAATAACAACTTTCCCTCTCCCCACCCCAAACACACAAAGTTGTGTGTAGTGGTGTGTGACCATAATCCCAATGCTGGGGAGAAGGAGAAAGGAAGATCTCTGGGCTTGCTGGCCAGCCAGCGTAGCATGATTAACATGCTACAGTTCAATAAGAGAGCCTGTCTAAAAACAAACTAATAAACAGAGTGCAGTACAGAATAGTCAATACCTATTCCTGTGACTTCCATTATACATATAGATGTGTGTACATGGACCTGCACATGCATGCCCACACACATGAATATAGACACAAGGGACTTGGTAATGTAGTTTACCTGCTTCTGGAATGCCCAGCTTGGGAGCTTCCTCAAGTAGCTTGCAGATGGTAGTTTCAGAGACAGCCTCATTCACATATGAAGTGAGTTAGGTTCACCTTTGAATTAACTTGAATGTGGAATCAGTAGTTTGGAATAGTAATTTACATCTCAACAGCCATTGAACTTATTAAAGGTACTACTTATCTCCTCTTCAAAATGACCCTCGAGACTGGCCTCAAGCTGTCGTTGTCGCATGAGAGGGTGAAGAGGGTGAAGTTCCTGTGCTCAGAGGCTCGAGTCGCAGCAGGCTTGACGGCAGAGAGGGGCTGATTGAGGCTACCCGAACAGCCAGACACAATTGGCCCCTACTAAAGGCAGATCATGTTCCAGGCAATAGTTTATTATGATTTAAGAGGCAGAGAATTGCACAGCATATGGTCAATAGGAGCTATTTGCTGCTTTCATAAGCCATTTTTCATATCATTAATTTTTTGCATATGTTTCATTAATTTTCAGGGCAATCCATATCCCCCCTTCCTGGGAAATACATCATCACAGATGTGGGTGTTTCCTCGTAGCCATGTGCCGTAGTCTCAGCAGTGGTCTTGGAAGTATAAAGACGTATGGTTTATCCAAACTAAAACCCAGCATTCAAATAGTTCCTCTTTCATCCATTTATCCCTTATCTCTCCATCCCGTTATCCATTATCATCCATCTCTTATCTCTTCACCCATCAGTCATCTCTCTACCCGCTCATCAACCCGATAATCGATCCATCAATCTTTGTCTACCTATGTGTTCTAAAATCATCTATCTAATTTCATCCACTCATCTATCCATGCATCCATCTATCTTCCCATCTACCTTGTCTCCCAGCATCTCATCTCATCCACCATTATCCACCTATCCATCCATCCATCCATCCATCCATCCATCCATCCATCCATCCATCCATCCATCTATCATCCATTCATCCATCCATCCCATCCATTCATCCATCCATCCATTCATCCATCCATCCAACATCCATATGCCATCCATCTATCCTTTCATCCATCCACCATCAATCCAACCATCTATTCACCGTTCATCCATCCACCATCCATCATCCATCCACTTGTCCATCCACCATCAATCCATCCATCCATCCATCCATCCATCCATCCATCCATTCATCCATCCATCCACTATCCATCCATTCATCCATCCATTACCCATCCATCCTCACATCCATCTATCTACCCACCCACATATCCACCGAGGAATCCACACATCCATAGATCCACGCATGTATACATTCATGCATGCATCCACCCCCCATTCACAGGCCCATCTACCCTTTCACCACGTCTTTCTTAATATCCATTGAGTCTTTACAGTGTGACAGGGTCTGAGACAGGCACTGGGTCTGTGGATAGATGAGTAGAATGTAATCAACCTCTGTGAGTTCATGACCACAGGAAGGACACAGGCAGATCGATGGCAATTTTCCCTGAGTGCTGCAGCAGAGGTTGGTCCAAAGTGTTCTGAGAACCATAGGCAGGGCACCGGGAATCTGACTTTACCACTTTTCTGTTGCTTTTGACAATTGATGGATCATTAATGTTGGTAGCAGCCAAAGCAGGAAAACCAACGGGGAGAGACACTGTCACTCAACGAGACTTGTCATGAAGAATTTGTAAATATAAAGATGACTAAGAATTTCCTGAACTTGGGAAGGCTAAACAGGATGGATACCACTGACCTTTGGTGCCTTATCAGGCCAGACATCCTGTCCCCTGGGCCACTAGCCCTTCCTCTGCCTACTCCTCTGGCTTTGCCTTTAGTTGTCCAGTGACCACCTATGTCCTGTGTCTCACTCTCTTGTCAAGGTTTCCAGCTACGTGCAGAGGGACCTGAAGCACAGCCATTTCTCCTAATGCTTGATTGATCTCAGAGGCCCCAGGACGTGGGCACATGGTCACCTACTCTCTCCTGCCGTATCCACCACCTTCCTTCAAAGCACCATTGGCTTAGCCATAGGGTCACTTGGCTTCCCACAGTGTCTCTTATTGCTCCCCAACCTAAGCACATCTCACTTTGTCAGCGAGCAGTTGTGCTGTGCTATGGTGATGGAGATACAGTGGCCAATATCATAGTTCTTTAAGCTGAGGGGCTGGGAAGCTGCAAAGGGGGAGAGGACCCATCCATGGTCTAATGGCAGTGACTATGTGAATACAAGGAGAAGACTGATGACGGTCACCAGCAAGGTAGGAGAACCAGAAAAGAGATACCTGAAAAGATCAGCTATAGAGATTTGAGGGCAATGTCTCACTGGTCAAGAGGGAACAGGATAGCCAGGGCTGGGGAAGATTGTGTGCAGGTGGCCCAGAAGGCAGTCCTGCCTGCTGGATTTGGCTTATCTTCCTCTACCCAGCTCCCTCCATGTTACTCATACATACTTAGTTGTCCCTGCTCTCCAGAGGACACTCTTTGGCACCCTCCTTTATGCTCCACCAGATCTGCTGTCTCTCAGAGCACTGGGGCAGTCCCTGAGTAGTCAGTCATCATCCTAAGAGAGACTTGGTCTCCAGCAGCCTATTAAGCTCCCAGGAACTCAATGAACTCCATGTCTGGTCCAATAGTTGCTCTGGTACTTATCATCAGATGAGTGCCTGTAGCACATGGGTCAAGTGTAATGCTTCCATGAGTACTCAGTTTCTAACTCAGGGAAAATGAGGCAGGGGCTTGCCAGGAATATGTATGTCTCTGTACCAACAGGGAACGAGTAGGACCAATGTGTCTCTGAGCTAGTAGCATGGGCCTGGACTTATGACAAGAGCAGGTGAAGGTTTTCACACTGCCCGGAAGGCTCCCGTTGTCTCAGAAAAGTTCTGGGAAGGGTGGGCAGCATGTTTGCAAGAAATCCCCCCCGTCAACTGTGCCTGAGGCCAGCTACAGTTTCCATCCTCGCCCACAATTGCTGCTTTCAGACAGAGCAAGCAATGGATCCCTCTGTCTGCTCCAAATTCCCAAGCATGCGGGCGGGGTGCTTGCTGACAGGGAACGGAAGCAGACTGTTTTCAATTGTTTATTTGACGAACCTAAGTCTTCAGTTAGTTATCTTTCAAAACACCCTGTCAAAGTCATCAGGACAGGAGATGGTGGTCCAACCTTCTCAGGAGGGCTGTGTGCATGGCGCAGCTGTGCGGGCTGTAGTCTGCAGCTGAACACACATGCTGGTTGGTATTGAGCCTCCTGGGCCCTGTGAACCTGGAAAGACCCCATGACACACCCGGTCCATGCCTATTAAGCCACTAGCGGCTCACTGAATCCCGTCTGGCCCTGTAGTTGCTCTGGTACTCATCCTCAGAGAGGTATCTGTAGCACACAGGTCAAGAGTGATGCTTCTATGAGGACCTTATGTTCCTGACTCAGGGAAACTGAGGCAGGGGCTTTCCAGGTCTCTGCACTATCAGGGAACAAGTAGGGCCAGGGTAACACCAAATATTGCAGGCGCCTTTGCCTTGAGTGGTCGGGATAGCTTGGGTGGGCACCTACCCTCATTCAAGTATTTGAGTCAGTCTGACCTTAGCCTGGAGCAGTACCCTGCAGCTAGTGCAGCCCACCCACCTATCCCCTGACTGATGCTGGGGATAGAGTAAGAATTAGATAGACATTGTTATAGGTGTTGTAAGGTTGAGATGTGAGAAACCTTTCACCCTCATCTCCCTACATTACAGGGTGCAAATGACTGTCCTTTGCTGATCTGTGAGTCACAGACCCTGTACCAGCCCTGTGGACCCCCGTACCAGCCCTGTGTTCTCTCTGTGGGCTGGTGAGAATGAGCCATGGGAGTTGCTCTCCCCTGGATTCTGGCTGTTAGGGATTAGTGCTCCCTCGTGCTGTCTGAGTTTTTTTTTTTTCTTCTGCTGTGTTTTGTGAGCCATTACAAATCCTCATTTAGAAGACAGAACGGGTTATTAGATTTAATGTTTGAAAAGAATGCAACAAAATGGGAGCATCGGATGCATAAGCCTCCAAGGCGATGCTTCTGATTGGCTGAATGGGCTTACCCTAAATGGCCCTTCTTTGTCCCTGTCATCTCAGAACAGAGTCAGAGGAGAGGTCTAGGAGATTCTAGTGACTTCTACATGGGGAGCCTTCTGGGATTTTGTCCTTGGCTAGCCCATGGTCAGTGTGAGGACAGGCCAGTTTCCTATTGGCTGTGGGAGGGGTCAATCTGTCAGTGTGTAGTCCTGGGTGGGGGACTTCCTTTAGGACATGGGAAGGAAGCACTGGAGACTAGAGACCAAAGAAGAGAACATGGAGCTGATCCCAGCTTCATAACAAATGAGCTAAGGTTGGTCCCTTGGGAGTGAGAGGTCCTGGGTCTAGGATTGAAGGCTGCAGTCTGGGATGGACCATGGCTGCTCCAGAGATCTGAAAGTGCGGACTTACCACATTTATGGGAGATTTCCTGTGAACCATGCCCCGGTGTGGGGGTAGGGGTGCTAATAGCTTTGTCACTGAGAATAACCTGCTTCATAAGCCTGCAGACCGCTGAGGAGAAAGACTGAGGTAATTCATGGGAAACTGAGGCCTGTATTATAAAGTTTGCTGAGCAATGGTGCCTGCACTCCACTTGCTGTTAAACATACAGTGTGTGACAAGGGACACGAACATGTGCATTTGTTTCTGCAGTTGACAGCTCATGTTGGGAGGCTAACTTCAACTTCATGGTGTCCTTTCTGAGCTTAATGACCTTCCCTCTACAATGATTTACAGGTACCATGGTCTTTGGTTGCCCCCTGGGTATGACCCAGTACAGAGTATGGCTCTCATCTTGGGGTCTTCTTTCCAAATCTATGACTTAGTCTGACGAGGAGAAAATAAGACATATCAAGTGTAAGTGCAGAGGTTCTCAGCCCCATGCCTGTTAGGTGCTACCGAAGACCACTAGGCTGGTGAATACCTCAGAAACACAGAGAAACTGTTCATCAGAAGCCCTGGAGGCAGAGTTCCAGGCAGTCATGAGCTGGACAGCATGGGTGCTGGGAACTGAACTCAGGTCCTATGCAAGGGCAGCACAAGCTCTTTACTGCTGAGCCATCTCTCGAGGACCACAGTGCAGCTTTAAACAAGGCTGCACATACTGGGTCAAGCGTTCTCTTCCAATACATTAATAAATGATGCCTTGGTTGCTATGGTTACCTTTATTTTAAAAGAGCATTTTTGAGAGTTTCCCATTATCAGTAAAAAGTAAAAAAAAAAAAAAGAAGGAAGAAGAAATCAATAATGAGCTTCTATAATGAGAGAGAGAGAGAGAGAGAGAGAGAGAGAGAGAGACATTATTAAGAGGATTTTTCACCTGCTGCACTTCTTCTCACCTCTTCCTTATGTATTCAAACAAAACCAAAGCTCTCACCTTTGAATAAGGTCTCAGTGGTTCTACACACCACCCTCCTTCCTTGAGGGAGAAAAACTATCAGGTCTATGGACCTCAACTTAACCAGGACCCATTCAGGGTTGATTTCAATTGGTTCCTTTTGGTCAGGTGTCTACATCATACCCAAAAGAGTAACTGGAGGTGGGTGGGTGCTTATTGGCCAAGCTTTGGGTACATGGATGGTCCCTTGGTGCAGAGGAGGAAGTCAGCCTCATGTGAATGGCAGAGCTGGAGCACAGAGGCATCTAGGAAGAAGGTTAGGTACTGCTAGAGATAGGACCGGTGCCCTTGGACTTACTAGAATTCCAGAGAGTGCAAGACTGTAAGAACCAGATAGTGTCCCATGTTGGATTCTAAAGGTGCTGGGGACAGAGGCCTTACTACAGGAAGATGAGTGGGAAGGGGCCAGACCAAGTGGGAAAAGCCAGGGAAATGAGGCTACAAAGAAAGGAAGAGTGTGGGACTCCAGACACCACACAATGCTTGCTGAGTACCACCCATGGTGCGGTGCTAAACAGGCCATACGTATTAGGTCATTAATTCTCAGCCCCGGAAAGTAGGTGTGATCTGTATTCGTGCCTCTCCGTTCTGCAAGAAACATAGATTCTGAGAGACTCATTAACTTGGCCCAGGCCACCCAGATAATAGTGGTAGTGTGTTGTTGTAAAATAATAAAAAGGGCTGTCTTTTACCCCCACTAGATCCAGCACCATAGTACCCCAAGATATCTGCTAGATATCTTAATCTCAGTCAGCAAAGCGTCTTACCTGCTCTGCTCCATCCCACATCACACCGCCAAAGGCCTCTCTCTGACCGCGGCAGCAATCTCTCTATCTATCTAGTTCCCAAGGCAGGTTTCCATGCCAGAAACACACATCCCAACTCCGTGGCGGCTCAGTGTCCCAGCTACCACATACTCTCTTAAACGTAATTTGCCACAAGAAAGAACACCCAACACAATACCCTCTGATCCAATTGATAAGATATAACTGCCCACTTAAACATACAAAGCTCTGTCCACATCCGTCCTTTAAGAATATTCAGAACCACCTGTAAATACACAGAGTGGAGTCTTAACATCAGCCTCCATGTTCTCTCCGCGGCTTCTCTCCCTCTCCCTCTGTTCCAGTCTCCTCCTCCTCTTCCGTCAAACATTTTTCCCCACCCATCCTTCCTTCTCATCCAATGACAGACCTCGTTCTATCTTGTGCCTGCCTTCACCTGTATGACAATCCTACCACAGAGTTGTGAGGAGGAGACTTGGTGGATGGTGATAGTTAATGTTGGGGCTTTGGTCTGCTGCTATGTATTCAAATGCTAAATTCTGTATCCCAAGATCTGGTTGCCTCAAGACAGCAGGTTTTCACATATACCAGCCTTTGTTGAGTAAACCTTGCTGGCCAATTATCCCTGATTAGTTAATGAAAGTTGCTGACAACCTGTAGCTAGGCAGAAGAGAGGTGGGCAGGGTAAAGTTTCCTGGGGCTTGGGGTGTCAGGCAGGGACCACAAGGGAAGAGAGAGGAAATGGGGTAATATGGACTATGAGCATGTGGCCATGAGGGCTAGCCTGATGAAACAGAAGCAGCTCAAACTGAACATGTGGCAAGCGATATATTGGGGTTCAAGGCATGAAAGCAGACATAATAGCTTAGAGGCTTGGTATCTGCCTAGCTCCAGTACTTTAAGGCTTATTATAATTCTAAAGGTCTCCATGTCTTTTATTTAGGCAGTAGCTGGTTAAAAAGTTAACTGTCGCCATATTAATTAATTCTATTAACCATAGAATATTTAAATCACACTGTAAGTTATGATGAAGATAAAGAGGGGGCAGAGCGGTTGATTAGTTAGAGGGGGATAAAATAGGACCCCGGGGGCTTTGAAAGGAAAGTTAAACTTCTGTCTTTACTGTGTTGTGAGTATGGGAAACAGCAGGTGACTGTGGGGCTCTGGGAGGCAAGGTGACCTTGCTTCCCATCCTTAGCCTTAAGACGTGGGCTTGGGAACTTTACTGATAATCTTCTTGGCTATCTTAGTTTCCAATGGTGCCCCTGCCTCCAAGTGGTAGAATCCAAAGGGAGCCCTGCTCTCACCCTAGGCCTAGAGCTTTGTCCAAGTTCAAGCTTTCCTGGTGGATCCTTGACCTGTGACCCTTCTTGAGAACTTGTTCTTTGTAGGAAAGTACTGTCGCGTGTATTCTTTTTGTCCTTCCCCGTGGTCTGCATGATTCAGAGAAAAACTCCCATTAAATGATATCACAAGCATTTCCAGGGGCTACTTGGGGAGCTTGACCAGGAGATACTACTGGGTCAATCTCTGTTCTTTTCTCTTGAGAGTGACCACTCACAAGCCAGGATAGAGTGCAGCTGCCTTTGGAGTTCAGATGGCCACCCTCTTTTATCTTCCCAGGGACTTCCTCATGGTGCTTGTCCCAGATCCTTAGCTCTCAGTCATCAGTTGGACTGGTGGGAATTCATTTATTTTCCCTATGAGATGGGCTCAGACTTCTGTCCTCTTCAGAGCAAGCCTATGCCCTGAGGAGAGGGACTTCACACTCTTCTGTTACTGGGCATGCCCCCTGGGCTAGACTCTCCCTCCCCCTTCCCTTCTCCCTGGACTCTTCCATGACTATGGACTCTGGAGGCTTAGGTGTAAGTGATTCCTCACCAGATGCCCCTGGGAGCTCACGAGTCAGTTTTCCACTGCTCTGAGCACACGCTGGAGGAGTGAGCTGTGGCGTAAACCTGGCGAGCTCAGCTCACACAAATTACATTTTCCAGATCATAGATACCTTTAATGCAGATTCGCACAAGCCATCAATAACACCATGGGAACAATGCCTTTCATTGTAAGCCCATCATAAAAATAAACACTGTGACGGGATCCCATCGCACTCTCTGTGATGCACTACTCGCTCGGGGGGTGTGAACATACAACAGCTGTCTGATCCCACAGCCTGGCGGACAGATTGGGGAAGAACAAGAGGATGTGAGGCAAGTCAGGATGCTGGGCTAGGGGAGAAACATTCTGGAACCACAGGTGGAAGGCTGTGCGTAGTCCATACCCTGGAGGGGCAGTGCCAGCTGGGCTCCTGAAGGGTCGACATTCTTTACTAGTGCATGTACTTAGAGATGTGAAAGGCCTAGTTACAGCCATAACGCTGGGACCTGCCCCTGGTTCCCCCCCCCGCCCCCACATATCTCCCAAAGGTGGTGATGCCTTCAAGCCTGGCCTCTTCCTAGGAGAATAACAGCCTGAGCCCTGGTGATTAGCTACAGCTCTTCTCTTCCAAGCTCCACTCAGTTTCACCCTACGGAGGATCCAGGATCCCAGGATCCCTCCCAACCTCACTCCTCCTGGCTCTCAAGTCTCAGGGAGGGACAGGCTTTGGTTAATCCCTGGGTGGCAGGCCTTCTTCCTCTTGGGGGAATGGGGACACATTAGCAGCCCACCCTCTGATCTTTGGCAGAAGTGAGCAAGCCTTTGAACAGTGGCTCTCAACTTTCCCAATACTCAGACTCTCTAATACAATCCTCGTGTTGTGGTGACCCCGCCCCCAACCATAAAATTATTTCATTGCTACTTCATAACTGTAATTTTGCTACTGTGATGAATTGCCATGTAAATATATCTGATATTAGGATATATGATGTAACCCCAAAGGGGTCACCACCCACAGGTTGAGAACTACTACCTTAGAACCTCTACTGTACCATGGCTGACCCTGGCCTGGCTAACATTTTCTGGTGCTTTTATTGTTTCTTTTCGTTTCTGCACCATGGGCTCTTGAAGTGATCAGTAAGGCAATCCTAGGGCCAGGGGTCTGGGAAGAGTCAGTGACCTAGTGATTATAAGGAATGGTGGCTCTGAGGCCTGATTCAGGCCTCTCCAATGCAGGCTGAGAGGGAAACTCTGGCCTTATGAGGTTGGGGAGGAGCCCACTGGTAGCCTCCGGTGCTGAGGGCTGGAACCTACTTATTCCTCAAGTGCCCTCTTCAGCTTCCTGGCCCTTCTTGCTCCCCGAGGGGTAGAGGGTAGTAGGAACCCTCTCCCCTGACAAGGTCCTTTTGGGAAAGCAAAGCAGAGATTACAGGATTGGCACACTCAGCAGTGTATCCACTGGTTCTTCTATTTCATGTCCAGGTCACTGCCACTTGTGCTCCTGGCTCCCAGGTGATGTAGGACCTGAGCCTGGCTTCTTTCCCTGAGCCCACAATCTGGGCTGGAGGGCTGAGTGCAGTTTCCTCTCCTTTCTTATGCAATGCTTACTCTCCAGTCATCCACGAACCCTCACAGGTGGCTGTAGGGCTGGCTGTGTGATTTGTGTGATGTTCTGCTAGTTACCGAGACACTCAATGACAATTTGGCTTATCACAGACATTTTCACCTAGGTTCCCACCCAGCATTCCAAGTGGACCTATGTCCTTAAGGTAGGGAACACACCTCTGGGCATGTCTGTGTGGGATTACATTGATCAGGTTGACTAGGGGAAGCAGTCTCACCTTGGATGTGAGCAGCACCGTCCATTGTTCATCCCTCTCTGCTTCCTGTATGCAGATGCCACGTGACCCACTGCTGCCTCAAGTTCTGGCTTCCAGGAAATCCCTGCCAAGGTGTGCCTTCAAACGGAACCAAATGAATCCTCCTATCCTTCCTTAAGTTACTTTGTTACAGAGGTGAGAAAGAGCCAACACAAGTTGGGCGGCCGGGGGTAAGGGGTGTTGGGATGCCAAGAGGTCCTGCACAGAGTTGGTCTTCGTATCTGCAGATTTTGTATCATTTCCCTGCCCACTGGTGGCACACTGACCCTTTTCCTTCCATTCCCCACTGTTCCTGGATCTGGTTTTCCACCTCCACCTCTTTGACATTTTAACTCTGGGTTTCCATTGGCCTTACAGGGAGGCCCTAAAGGATGCCCCACTACATGGGTGATATGGGGGGAGAGACAGAGGAAACCAGAAACGTCTCTCAATCAAGCAAGGGACTGGGGACCACAGTGCTGGTGCCAGAGGACAGGTCTAGTGTTGCTGGGCTGCAGGGACAGTGGGCTTTAGGGCAGTGGGCTGTGAGGACGGTAGGCCTTGGAGACAGTGGACTGTGGGGACAAAAGCTGACCAGTTTCAGAGCTGGTTACATAGCTAGGTTGTCACACTGAACAAAGCTCCTAGCCACTGGGGCAAGCTTCTACCTAGACGTGCACCATGTGTTGGCTCTGCCTGGCCTCCACTCAGAGAGGGTATGATCTAGAACCACATGTTCCTAATGTCCATCCACCTTGTACCTTTGATTTCCAGCCAAAGCCCCCTTCCCACAGGCTGTTGAGCCTTCTCCCATTCCAGGCTGACTATCCATGGAGCTCCAGACAGCTGCTGGTCTCCACCACCCCAGGGCTGTGAATACAGACGTACAACACAGATAGCTTTTTGTTGGGTGCTGAGGATTGGAACACCCAGGTCCTCGTAACACCCAGGTTCTCCTGCTTTTATGACAGGCACTTTACTGACTGAGCCATCTCTCCAGCTCTGGGTCTTCATTTCCTTTCCAATAAACTGCAGTGCCTTGTTCCCATTGCTTATATGACTGTCTGCCCTTTCCCTCAAGGCCTGCCTGTCCTGACCCCATCCCAGTGGCTGGTTGTCTCCTATCATCCACTCTGCACTGCCCACTCCCCACTCCTCCCGTGTGGACCCACTCTGATGTCTTGCGTGAATATAAAGTGTGTGAAATATTTTTATTTCCTGGCTTCTCCTTCTCCTATGTATCTTTATTTAATTCCCAGAATGTGTTATGTTGTGTGCATTCACAGCTTATGTTTTTACATTTAGAATAGTTTTGCCTGTTTCCTGCAGGGATAAGGCACTTTGGGCCAACTTCAATTTTCTAATTCTGAGTTTGGAATTGAAACTCTGGGCTAGAAGCTGAGCTTGTGTGAGGCTCGTCAGCGCCCCTGGCAGCTGGGGAAGAGGCCTCACTGAATCCAATAGAAAGAAAGGTGTCAGTAGGCTCCTTGGCTTTCCATACTCTGGGCGCGTTGAATGTTGCTTTAGTCTGGTGAAAATTGGATTGTGGTTATTTGTAGTGCGTGCGTGTGAGTGTGGGGTGTGTGGCAACAGTCAGCTCTTCGTATCCGGGGGTGCCAAGTACAGACTGAAAATATTTTAAAAACACCCAGCCATACCCAGAGTGCAGACTCTCCTCGCCGCTATTCCTTGAGTAACAGAACGGTCTCGGGGCGTGCACACTGTGGTCATTTTGAGAATTCTCTGAAGGTGGTTTAGAGTACAGAGAAGGGGTGTGTAGCTTCCCTGTGAGTGTGGCACCATTCTCCATGGCAACGTGGCTACTGAGGTCTCTGGTCAGACAGGGAACACATACATGTGCCCAAGTGTGTGTATGTGTGTGGGGTGTGTGTAGTGTGTTTGTATGGTATGCAAGTGTGTGTTTGTGTGTTTATGGGGTTTGTGTATGTTTGTGTGTGTGAGGTGTATATGTGGTGTGTGTGTGTGTGTGTGTGTGTGTGTGTGTTTTAGTGTGTGTTTTACTGCTGTGACGAGACACCATGACCAAGGCAAGTCTTATAAAGGACAACATTTAATTGGGGCTGGCTTCCAGGTTCAGAGGTTCAGTCCAGTATCATCAAAGTGGGAACATGGCAGCATCCAGGCAGGCTTGTTACATCTTTTACATCTGAAGGCTGCTAGCAGAATACTGGCTTCCAGGCAACTAGGATGAAGGTCTTAAAGCCCACACCCATAGTAACATACCTACTCCAACAGGACCACACCTTCTAATAGTGCCACTCCATTAGCCGAGCATGTGTGTGTGTGTGTGTGTGTGTGTGTGTGTGTGTGTGTGTGTGTGTGTGTGCATGTGTGGCATGTGCACATACATAGTGCATATACATCTTTCCTAGGGGACAGGTTTTCCTGGTGTCATGCTGAAGTTGTTTGAGAGGCTTAGAGACCTTTTATATCAGAGAACCCTGTCTCCCAGCAGCTCCTGCAGTCCTGGCCCCTTGAAAGGCCCTTTCGAGGACTGCTTGCCTGTTACTCTCAAGGGTAAGCCCTCCTGGTTCCCCCCAGAGCCTTTGCCAAATGGGCAGCTTGGAGGTCATGGAGGATCTAGAGGAGGACTAGGCCTGCTGGGACAGCCTTGTCACTGAAATACCTTCTTGTGAAGTTAGGGTGGCTGGAATATCCCACATGACTTTCTGCGACTCCCTCCCTGGCTTTCTGTGGGTTTCTTTTCTGGGTGTTCTTTGGGTTCAAAGTCCTGCCTTCCTTGCAGCCAGGCAAGCAAGGACACAAAGAAAGTGTTGCCAGCCATAAGCTTTTCCAAGGTCTTATTCCAGGCCACCCAGATGGCACCTACAAGTATGTCCTATAGCGGTTAGTCTGGCATATAAGGGAGAAGCAGTGCACGCACGCGCGCACACACACACACACACACTCACATACACACACACACTCACATACACACACACACACACACACACACACACATACACACACACACACACACTCACATACACACACTCACACTTACACACAGACACATACACATTCTTATACAAACACACGTACATACACACATTCACATATACTCACATACTCACATGCTTACAACAAGCACACATATTTTCATACAAACATACACACATACACTCACATACACACACACACACATACACACACACAGACACACACACACACAGACACACACACACACACACACACACACACACACACACACACACACTCACATACAGACACACACACACACACACACACACACACACATACACACACACACCACATACACACCACACACTCACACACACACACTCACACACACACACACACACACACACACACACACACACACACACACACACACACACACACACACACACTTTATATTTTTGCCACATGGTCTCACCTGGTAGCCTAGGCTGGCTGGTTGGTCATTATGTAGCTCAGGTTAGCATGGAACTCATGTTCGTTTTCCTGCCTCAGAACCTAAGTGAAGAGAATTCTAGTCATGAGCCACACCCCTAACACATCCCACCATCATAGTCTTGTTTTTTAACCCGTTTGTCTGTGGAGGAGCCTTTAGGCTGACTCCCTGTCCTGGATCCCCATAACTCCTGAAGCAACACATGGGAGTAAAGATGTCCGATTATGACAACTTAAAACACCCAGAAACATCTGGGGTGTCTCAGTGAGGATTGTGGACATGTGGGCAAGCCTTCTAGGGCATTTATTAGTTGGGTTAATTGACTGTGGATGTAATCAGTAGTTTCAAGTCCCTGTCACCCTGGTTTCCTTGCAATGATGGCCTGGAACCTGGAATTTTGAGTAAATATGCCCCCTTTCCTTAAAGCTTAGGTAAGGTACTGCATCTAAGGGGCAGGAAGAGAAACTGAGGCAGTGGTCAAACCCATCCACTTTTACATATTACCCAGGAGGTGACTTACTAGGTGAACATGCGGCTCTAACTTTAAATTCTCATCATCTGAGTTTGGTTTCTATTGCTATGAAAAGACAACAGGACCAAGGCAACTGTTATGAAAGAAAATATTAATAAGAAATTAATTGGGGTTGGCTTACAGTTTCGGAGGTTTAGTCCAGTATTGCTATGGTGGGAGGCTTGGCAGTGTGCAGGCAGATGTGGTGCTGGAGGAGCGGAGAGAGTTTTACATCTTGATCCTCAGGCAACAGAAACACTGGATATGTTTCACTGTGGTGTAGCTTGAGCATTTTAAGACCCCAAAGACCAACCTCTTCAGTGAAACACTTCTTCTAACAGGCCATGTACCTCTTCATAGTGCCACTCCCTGTGGGTCAGGCATTCAAACATGTGAGTCTGTGGAGACCATTCCTACTCAAACCACCCCACAGAGACTGCTGTCTCTCCATTTTTGTGCTAAGTTCAATCTTTATAATTTTAATGATAAGCGTATGGGTGTCCTGGTTAGGGTTTCTATTGCTGTGTCCAAAAACCACTTGGGAAGAAAATGGTTTATTTGATTCATACTTCCACAACATTGTTCATCATTGGAGGACATCAGGGTAGGAACTCAAGCAGGACAGGAACCTGGAGGCAG
This sequence comes from Rattus rattus, assembly GCF_011064425.1. Lineage (NCBI taxonomy): Eukaryota > Metazoa > Chordata > Mammalia > Rodentia > Muridae > Rattus > Rattus rattus. The sequence goes on from NC_046154.1 coordinate 256,120,914, forward strand.
GAGCTGATACAGAGGACATGGAGGGATGCTGCTGACTGGCTTGCTCTTCATGGCTTGCTCAACCTAGGACCACCAGCCCAGGGATAGCACCACCCACAATAGGCTCCTGGGCCCATCACTTAATAAAGTGTCTGAAAGCCAGATCGATGGTGACATTTTTCTCAGTTGAGCTCCCCTCTTTTCTTGCTTGTGTCAAATTGACATAAAACAAGCCAGCATGGCGTGTTAATCTATACGTTATCTACACATTCCATATGCATACACGGAGTGGTTTGAATGAGAATGTCCTCATAGGCTCAGGCACCAGAGCTCCTGGTCCCCATTCGGTGATGCCAGTTGGGGATGTCTGGCCTTGCTCTGTGACTGACATGTGATTGACATCTGAGATGTGGTTGGATATATGCTTTCTCAGCTTCTTGCTCTAGCAGCCATGCCTGTCTGCTGCCAGACCTGCCAGCCAGGATGGACTCATGCACCTCTGGAACTGTAATCCCGAATAAACCCCTCTTTCTACAGCTTCCCTTGGTCAGAGTATTTTTATCACAGCAACAGAGAAGTAACTAATACAGTACTTCCCTCCCCCGCCCCTGGGGCTGGAGATTGAACCCAGGACCTTGCACACGTGAGGCAAACACTCTACCACTGAGCCCTGTCCTCGGACTTTCTGCATGGTTTTACAGTTTTGACCCAGTCTTATTCTATTGCCGGGGCTGGCCTTGAACTCACTCTATAATGTAGGTTGGCTTTGGATTTGCAATCCTCCTGCCTTAACTTCTTCTGGTATTACAGAAAGGTTCATATCATCAGCTCACGTACAAAAATTCCAAAGCATTTTTGGACCTTTAAATAAACATAAATTAGCTAATTTAGAATAAAACAGAAAGAGGGCTTGTATGGTCGATACATGGGTAAGGGTGATTGCCCTCATGCCTCATGGCCTGCGTTCACCCCCTGGACCTACAAGAAGGAGAGAACTAACGCCTACAAATAGTTCTCTGACCACTACATGAGCATGTGGTTGTGTGTGCGTGTGTGCGTGTGTGTGTGTGTGTGTGTACACAACAAGCAAATAAAATGTCATTAAAATATAAGCATTTAAAGCAAGGGAAAGAGCTTTAGTGGGTTTCATTCTCTAGCCTTGCTTGCTTCCTGGAACCCAGCAGTGAGAGAGGTAGGAAGCAGCAGAGGAGAGGACTCCAACCTTGAACACTCTATTCACAGGGCTCCCTGCTCAGCCTCTCAGGGGCCAGTCCAAATTCCTGCATTGGCATGGACTCAGGTGTGGGGGAAAGGGCTCATTAGGATTAACAAAAGACCCTCCGAGCACACTGGAAATTTCAAGGGTCTGAAGAGCTCTTTCCAGCAAACAGGGACGAAGATCAAATATAGATTTTTAATATACCACAGTGAGACTTTTCTAGAATGTTCCCGTGAGTAATATGCCTGCTGTAAAGTAAGACGCCCCACCTGGATGGAGCATTTATCTACACAAAAGAGGAGACATACATCAGACACTTCTTCCCCACCCCCTTCCAGGAACGAACATTTTGGCTCCTGAATCAACACCGGACCCTCGAGCCTCCCCCGTCCCCTGAGATCCCACTGCCAAATAGTCCTATTAGTCAAGGAGTTCTAAAGAATCAATAGGGAGAATGCTCAGCGAGGCTCTTGGGCTGCCGCCAACCCTCTGCTCCTTCCCCAGATGAAGGATGGCCACTGGGGAACACGGAACTGAAAATAAGTCACATTGATAGGGTGCAAACCATTCGCCCAAGCAATTTTTTAAAAAGTTTCTCAGCCCCTCCCTGCCTCGGCTGGTAGCCTCTGATGATTTTGCTTACTTGGCAAAATTGCTTTCAACTGCATCATTGGGGGCGGGGGCGGGGTGCACGGCGCCGTTCTCCATATGCCTCCTTGTAATTTTAATTCGGTGGACACACAGCAGGCATGAAATACCTGGTGCTATGCGTGGGAAAGCACTGCGTCTTAGACTGAGCAGGCTGCTGCCGAGTGAAATCTTGTGGCTTCACAATCTCTCATTTCCTTCCCTCTGCTCTGTGTGTAATGTGGACCTGTGGGTCCCTAGTTTGAGGGACTGATAACCATTCCCACATTGAGGCAGTTGGTATGGGGCGGATGCCAGGACCTAGGTTTCCTTCCTTGCTCTGTGGATCTTGCATGGGCTGCCTTAGAACCCAGTGTTTCCCTCTCAGGGGAGCTTCTAGCCCCATCTGGCTCAGGAGATAAATAACTCACACATGGAAGACCTTGCAGATCCCTACAGCTCTGACAAGTCAGGATGCTGTTCATGAGACTGGTTTACCCAGGGACCATCCTCTGTAGCTACAAACATTGCAGAGAACACCCCAGACTATGCACCACACCGAGATCCACAATGTCCCTTGTCTGGAGAAGCAGGGCGAATCCTATTCTTCAGCGCCCACCTAGCCCCAGAGTCATTCATTCTGGGGAGTCATTCACAAGTGTTCAGTCTTCCCTCTTTACACAAGGTGCCTTCTACCATGTCCTCATGGTCCTCCAGGAAAAATGCCCCAAGTGGCTGTTCTGCCACCAGACCCACACCCATCCCTTGAGCCTTACCGAGGCCTGGCTTTTCGGCAAGGTAAGCTGCCTCAGGGACACCACCAGACTGACACATAGGACTCATTAGGGTCTTCGGATTGGTTCCTCTCAGGGGAGCCTCTATGAACTGAAGATTATGGTTCAAAGGTTTCCAGAACAGCGAAGGAGCTGTGGGGGAGCTGTCCTTCTCACCCAGAACAGCTGTCGAGTTTCAGGAAATGCAATTGCCCTCAGCTCACATATGGCACCTGGGCAGAAACCTGATTACTTTTAACATTTCATCCGGTCCCAGCAAGGCTCCTCTTGGCACCAGGGACAGAAAGAGAACAAGCACAACTCAGATTCACCAAGGACTTTGCAGCCCCTGCTGGGTCATGGATTCTAAGACACGCAGCGTCGGGCAGCTCGTCCTGTAACTGAACGTAAGTGGGAAGGGAGGTGGCCTGCAAAAGACCACCTAGATTTAGGACTTCAGCTATGACAACAGTACCGCTCTGTCTGCTTGGTTCCAAAGGCATTAAGAGTTGACAGTCTTGGGCTGGTCTTGTGTGGGTCACTCTAGTAGCTGCTGGGGAAGTCATGAGCATTATGGCCCCATGCATGACCTATTGTTCATGTTGTTCATGTAACAGCTGATCATCTAGCTTTCACGTTCTTTCTGTCCCCCTCCCACAATCTTCTCTGAGCTTTGTGGGAGGGTTGAGAAGGATGCCCTGTTTAGGGCTGAATGCTCAGTTGCTTCTTCTCAGCACTTTGACCAACTTTGACTTTTTGCATGGATTGTAGCCCACTGTAAACTGAAGCTTCTCTGACCAAAGGTTAGAGCGGCCTAGGTTTCTGTGTATGGCATAAATACTTACAAGGCAGTTTGAGAATGTGATTATTTGGTAAAATGGCACAACAGGTTCCATCTGAGATCCTGTGATTCCCCCTAAGTATAGGCACGAGGTAGGTACAAGATCCAGCTAACCAAAATTCAAACATGGATGGGGGAAGAGTTCTCATGGCCCCATTTCCTCATAGGCTCCTGGCAACCAAGGACTTTGTCTATCTCCATTTCTAGAAGATCTATGGTATGGTACCTTTTTTAAAATTTCAGTTAAAACTGCCCATGTGCTTCTCCAATACCTTCTCATGGCTTGACAACTCACTTTTCCAGCTGAATGTTATTCTGTTCTCTAGAGAGGACACAGCTGATTTATCCACAATTTACAGATGTTCTGCTCTGAACTTCCACAATCATGGATTGCTGGGAACATCTGTGTGTGGGCTTCAGAAATTCTCCGCTCCACTGGGAAAAATGCCTATGAGTATAGTGGCTGGGTGACATGGTAAGACTGTTTGGTTTCATAAACTCCCCACTCTTTTCCCAAGTGCTCATGCTATGCTGAGTTTTCCCCACGGCAAGGCTCCTGTGGTACCACACTCTCATCAGCCCTGGTGTCTCTGCCCCTGTGACTCAGTCTATCCTCACAGTTATGCTTCGTGAACCTTCCAAAGGGAATTCATTCACCGCTTGGTAATTGGTGTCTAACACACAGTGTGTGATGTTCAGCCTGGTCCTTGCGAAAGGCACTCTCCATCACCCAGGGAGTCCAGAGAAAGGATGGCAGAGTGTCACCCAGGGGACCTTCTGGAGGGCTGGTACCCGGGGTATGCTTGCATTTCTGCTGGACAGTTGCAGACTCCCCTGGTGAGGTTCTACTGGGGGTCTGTGCTGGAATGATCTCTGCACCCAGTGTTCAAGGTTGGCTTCAGGACATCAGCCCAAGGAGTGGGCCAGTGTTCTGGATTGCCTCTCCCCTCCCTCAGTCCTCATCCTTTCACACTCAACTGTGATTTGTCTGATCCTGAGATTTCCTCCTTGCTCTGTGCTGAATCAGAAGGGGTGGGCAATGGCAACATGGCCGCAGAAAGTATCGTTCATGGGGATTAGCAGGGACTGGCACATGATATGGGAGGCATTAGCAGAGCAGTAGCAGAGGCCTTGGGTAGAGGCTAGGCAGGAAGGGCTGTGCCTGGTTGGCCTGCAGCACTCCCTGGGTGCCCAGTGTTCATGGAGTCCTGTCATCCTCTCACCCAGCGGCTGACAACTTAGCCTTACGTATATCTATTCTACTCCATTTTAAGATACTTGTTTTTTCTGAGAAGCTAGTGAAATCCTTTTTCTAAAACATGAGCTAGAGTGATATCATGCTTTGGGGGTAGCTGGACACTGTTTCTTTTCTTTTCGGTTTTTCAAGACAGGGTTTCTCCACGTAGCCCTGGCTATCCTGGAGCTCCTTCTTGTAGACCAGGCTGGCCTTGAGCTCAGAGATCCTCCAGCCTCTGCCTCCCCAAGTGCTGGGATTAAAGGTGTGCACTACCACCCATTACCTGGCTGGATATTGTTTCTTAAAGAGTCAGTAATGAGGATGGAGTCTGCTCTAAGGGAAGATGAGAAGGACGAAGTAGCTTGCAAATCAGACATGGCTTTAAAATGGAACCCGGGGCCCGTGAGGATCCAGCTCTTCCTGCTGTCCCTTCCCATCACCCTCTGCATTGTTCTGTGAATATAAACTCCTGCCTCCTGGACCCCTTCTACCTGAACATGACTCAGACACTTCTGGTAGACTCTGTCCTCAGGCCCTAGTTGAGTTTGTCTTGATTTCTCCCTGGAAGCCCATCTCCCTAGGGCTCGGCAGTGTTCAGGTCCCTGAATCTTTGTAGATGATATCCAATGCCTGCAGTCAATTGTGTGGTTGGCTGGCCTGTGTTATTGAGTCTCCCACCTCCTTGCCTTGTTACTGTGATAAAATACCAGACAAAAGCAACATAAGGAAAAAGGGGAGGGAGTTGTCTGGACCTACAGCCTTAGAGGACAGCTTTCAATGTGGGGAAGGAAGACAGAATAGTGACAAGGGGCTGCTGGTCACACAGCTTCTTCAGTCAGGAAGCAGGGCTGGGAGGCTGGGAGGCTGGGAGTAGAGACTCAGAGCAGGTGGTTGCTGATGCTCTGCTCGCTTCCCCTCACCTCACGGCAGGTGCCGCCTGCCTTCAGGTGGCTCTTCCATCCTCAGTTAACCCGCTCCAGAGCACCTTCTCAGGCATACCCAAGAGTTCCATGTTTCCACGGCGATTTGAAATCCTGACAAGTGGGCAATGAAGACTGCTGTGACAGCAAGATGATCACGAGGAGGTCACTGAGCAGAGAGTGTGGGACCTGCTTTTTGACGCCTCTGCTTCCCCCAAGCATTCTTCAGTCCTTAAGATGTCCTTTCTGCTGACTCAACATTCAGTGTTCTCCCCAAATGTTCTGTGTCCTGCTTGAGTTGAAGGGTCTCATGGCCTCTAATGAGGGCTTTCATGGAGCCCCCCTAATTGTCTCTTCTGCTGATTGTCTTTTTGTCTTTTCAGGTTATATGTCATCACTGAGCTAAGCAAACCTAGATTACAGAGCCACCCTAGGATGTGGGGTGGGTCTCAGATTGAAGGTCCAGCTCAGCTGCGACTTCTGGAAGTGACTGTTGCCATCATCATCACTGTCGTTATCATCATCATCGTCGTCGTCGTCGTCATCATCATCATCATCATCATCATCATCATCATCATCAAGCGAGGCATCACCATCAACTTTCTCTCCTCCTAGCTGTCCCCATTAAAGCTAAACCCTAAGCAAGCCAGCAGAGAAGTTCTGGACAGATCTCCCTCAGCCCTGTAGCTCCCTCATGCCAGCCTGACCTGGTGTCACAATCATGGGATCCATCATGGGCAGCTTGAGCCTGAGTTCAATCAGGCCTCATGAGAGTCTGGGTGACTCTGAGAATCTTTCTAAATCAAAATAAGACAGAGAAGTTTCTGAGGGAGTCTCCCAATCATGCCTTTCTGCACTTGCGCTTGTATTTGCCACTTTTCCTGTCACTGTGACCAAATATCTGACGAGAAGCAGCGTTAACGTAACTCTGGCTTATGGTAGGGGGTACACACTGTGGTGGGGAACACAAGGTGGAAGGAACAGCAGCAGAACCAGGAAGCTTCTTGCTTACCCCAGGTGATTATCAAACAGGACTGAAGGAAGTACGGGTGGGTGAGAAGACTCAAGACCCACTCCTAGGATTCTATTTCTTCCATCTCGACCCAGCAGGATGAAGGTTCCACAACCTCCCTCCATGACTTCATCAGCTCGCTACCAAGTACTCACTAATCTGGAGGAAAGGTTTCACACAGCAGAGCTCAGGTCCCTACCCGACAGGACACTGGGGGACTGTCCCTAAGTTTATGCTCCTTCCTCTAACTCTACACTCTTATCGGTATGTTAGAAAAGAAAATTGATTGGACATTAGTGTCTGGAATTCTGCAACCCTGTTCTAAAGTAGATATTTCATAAACGGGCAAAGTGAAGTATTTCTCATTGTTGAGAAATAATTTATACATTTAAAAAATGCAGAGCAGGAATACTTAATCACATTTAATATGCAGTCCTAGGAGGGAAACATGAAAAGCGTTTTCTTGAAAAGCCCATTTTAGAAAAGTTTTGGGAATCTGTGGAATTTTTTTTTTACGTAGGAGATGATCTGTCTCTAAGAATGTGTGCTTAGCCTAATGAGGAGAGGAGTCCTGTGTCTCTACACTATCGATATACATATGTGTATATAGAGACATGTCTAGATGTGTGTGTGTGTGTGTGTGTGTGTGTGTGTGTGTGTATGGCATCATATGTGTGAATACATGTATGCCTTACATAAATATGCCACAGTATCGCTAAGTTCTGTCATCTGGCTACAGTCTTAAAGTCTCTAGTCACCTATAATGACAGTCTAAATAAGGGATTGTACACACTGAGTGAGTCGGTGGGCATGTCTTAATGCCATTATTTGATATGGGAAGACACAGCCCACTTTGGGCGGTACCATTCCCTAGAATGGGGTCCTGGTCTGTATACAGGAATGTAGAGATCAAGTTGAGCTTTCTCTCTCTGCTCTTGATTGTGAGTGGCACTAGCCACCTTCAGTTCTGGCCTTTGTTCCTCTAAGTGGTGAGCTGTAACCTGGAATTGTGAGCTGAATCAAACCAGTTCTTTCCTGAGTTGCTTTGTCTGGGTGTTTTATCACAGCAACATAAATATATTAAAGTATTGCTTTCACTGGTGAATCATGTGTTCTGGTTATGGGATAAACTATCATCATTTTTAATGCATATGGATATTCTGCCTACATATTTCTGTATTGTATTTGTACCATATTCTGTACCATATTTGTACAGTTCCTGTGGAAACCAGAAGAAGGCATCAGATCACCTGAATCTAGAATACAGATGGTTGTGAGCCAATGTGTGGGTGTTAGGAATAAAACCCAGGTGGTCTGTTTTCTTTTCTTTTCCTTTCCTTTTTTGTTTTTGTCTGTTTGTTCATTTGTTTCATTTTGTTTTTGTTTTTCAAGACAGGGTTTCTTTACATAGGTCTGGTTGTCACGGAACTAGCTCATAGACCAGGCTAGCCTTGGACTTTCAGAGTTCTGCCTGACTCTGCCTTCCAAATGCTGGGATTAAAAGTGTGTGCACCATCATTGGGCTCTCCATCTTTTCTTAATGCAAGCATTCCGACATAGGGAAAGAAATCATTCTCTGTGATGATTATACTTCCTGGCTCTATGAGATGTATCCACTCAATGAGAGACAAACAGGTGTCACTGGAACATTCAAGAAAATCTCTTTTCCCTGTTATTTTTTCTTTGTAACCTTTGGAAAACCACCACTCTTCAAAGAACAATTAACCTCAACCCAATGGGCACAGCTTGGCTGACTGCTCTTCTCTTCCTCCATACATCCTCATCATGGAGCACTGCTCAGGGGTGAGAGAGGACAGGGTTACCTGCCTCAAGCCTGCTGTCTGGGCTGTGGTCCCATCCTGTCCACTCTTTCATACCTACAGGTGTCTAGGGCTGTTTCTTGGGTTTGCACACAGCATGGCAGTAAAGGAGCTCACACTAGACTATAAAATACTCTTAATGCTCTGCTCGCTGGGCCATGGGAGCCTCAGTGTCAGGAAGTGGTAGAGCTCTGCACACCTCTTCCCTTCCTGATATCTGCAACTCTTTCCTTGGGATGGGTCTCCCTCCTCCCTCTCCCTTTCTCTCACCCTAATCCTTTTCCCTCCCTCTTCTTACTCCTCCCCATGACTTTCCCCTCCCTCCTCTTCCCCTCCCCCAATAACTTCCTCCTCCCCCAGTGCTCCTCCCTCTGCTCCATGCTTCCACTTTTCCTATACTCTGTCTCCCCAACCCTGAACTCCCTAAACCTCACCTTCCTGCCCCTCCCCCTCCCTCCTCTGTTCCTCCCCCTTGCTCCTCCCTCCATGCCTTCTCTTTCCCTCTTCTCTCCCCCTCTCATCTTGCCCCTCTCCACTCTCCATGCTCTATCCTGTCTCCCGAAGCCTGTACCTCTTCACCATGCCTCTGCTCAGAGCATCCCGCCATGAGATTCTGAGCACCTGTGCTGTAGACTTCCTGTCTCCATGATTGTGTCCCTTTCCAGATCCTCTACAATATTTTCAAGATCCATGGGGACTCCATGCCTATGACTTGCATAAACACATCTACACGCATCTTAGGGACTAACATGTTTGGTTTGTCTTCCTGCCTGGACCGTCATTCCCCTACAGTCATTTGGGTGCGCCTAGGTGCAGATGCCAAACCAGCCAGCAATCCATGTTAGTACTAGCCAACACGCAGAACCAACAAGTCATACAACTGCCCTGTAAGGAGCAAGTAGAGGGGTGACCTTTTATGGAAACCAGGATTCCTCTCCCCAGGGAAGCTGGACAAGGCGTTGCCTTGCTGCCCCTCAGTGGACGGTAGGTTTGCAACCTGCCTGTTCTCAGCTAACCAGGGAGGTCTTGCTCTTGCCATGTAGTCTGCACATGTGTCCTTGTGTAGGGTTGGCGTCTTCAAGGTGCACGGTGGTAATGCTGCCTCCTGGTGCAGAAGGCAGGTGTCAATTCCCAGCCTGCCTAGCTCTGTCTCGCCTTGAGGCCACCACTTCTTTGGCTGTAGCTCTTCACTTGTTACGTCAGCAGGTGAGCGGGGCATCTCCCTCACCTAGGCTTTGACTTCCGGTTCTCTCTGATAAGATGAGAGGCTCTGCTCTTCAGTATGAGGTCTGGACAGAGAGGACCTGGGTAATTGACAGCCTTTGCCCTCCACAGCCCAGGAGGATCCAGCTTGAGAGGCCATGCCCAAGGGGTGGGGATCCAGGTGATGTGGTACTGGGAGGGTGCCTGAAGCATGGGAGGGCATCTCTTCCAGCAGAGCTTTGACAAGGACACATAGCATCATCCGGGGCCGTGTATTCATCTTTACCAAAGAGCATGCACAGCAGCCAATTATGGCTAGACATGACTGGGAGCTAGAAAGCCGTGGCTGAATTTTTCTGTCCAGCAGAGCATGGCAGACATGGAGATCTGGAGAAGGAGCTCTGAGCAGAAACATGCCTGCAGCAGCCAGCCATGCTCCTGGAAGCAGGGCATAGCACTGACTGTGGGCTTGGCCAGGAAGATAGCATCTGCCGGGAAACTCCTGATCCACCTCCAAACATCAGAAGGCTGTGGGAATGCTCTGGGCAGCACCGCATGCCTGCCTCTGAACAGATAGATGGCTGGGGGGACAGAGTTGAGCTGACTCCTGCTCCTTGCTCCCTGCTCCTGACAAGCCCATATTCAATAGCTTTACTGTTTCTGCCTGTAAATGTTGCAAGTGCCTGGCATATTTTTGATGCTGCTGGGAGCCCCCTGGGACAGATGAGAGATAATGACATAAGTCAGATGTAGGAGGGATAGAGCATTATCCCAGCCTGTGTGGACTTGGGTAAGACGGAGCTCACAGAAGAGCTGAGAAGAGATTCTGGAGGTTAGGTAAGGAGACATAGGTTCAAGGACACATGGCTCCCATTTGAGAGGAGGGGGGAGGGACTGGAGAACTGGGCACAGCATGTTGGCTGCAACTGATGGTCATGCACTACAGACTTGAACATTGTGGAATGGATTTTAACTGTTCTTAACACAGGGACTTAATTAAGTGTGTGCATTTGCCAGGTTTCTGTTGCTGTGACAAACTGCTGGAGATAATCAACTTACAAAGTGGACAGGTTTTCTGACTCACATGCTGGAAGTTCTTCATAGTTAGTTAATGTTTGGTTGGATCCATTGCTTTGGGGCCTGTGGTGACACAGCATGAACAAAGCTTGTGACAGAATAAAAGCACTCACTCAAAGCTAGAGAATGAAAGAGGAGTAATCTGGAATCCAATGTTCTCTTTGAGATCATGATGCCAATGACCCCACACCAGGCCCTGTGTCCAGCAGATCCTCCCTATGCCCCAATAGCACTGTGCTAGGGAATGAGCTACCAGCATCTGGTCTCTTGAAGCCCATCCCCACCCACAGGATGTGAGGGGATGGGTGCATTAACTAGTTTGAATCAACCTTTCATATATATACGCCAAAGCAAATTCATATCCCACAAATATATGTAATAGTATAAAGAATAGCACCAGGAAAGCCAGATGAAAGTCCCACTGTTAGGTAGAAACCTGGAAAACAAGCAGAATAAGAAAGTACTAAATGGGATGGTTGTAACACCACATGTTGAAAATGGAGTTGGTATAGCTTCCATGACATGGCACTATCTGCTGCTGTGAACACATTGGTCTTCCCCTGATCTGGGGATACCTCTTCTCTGTGGCTTTTTATGTTCTTGGCATTTGGTATCTAGAACCCATTTATATCCAATGACTTTTGGATCTCTGTTTCCATAAAACCACCTCCATAACAAGCGTGAGTGCGACACACACACACACACACACACACACACACACACACACACACACACACCCCACAGAGCATAGCGAGCCTACTGCATGTCCTGCAGGCATCTCCAGCATATTCCATGGAGGAGCTCTTGGTTTCTACCCAACACTGTCTTACTAGGGCAACACCTACCTAGCTAGTGTCTCTTGTCTATCTAGTCCTTGTCCCTAACTGAGACCCATCCAACTCCTTCCTCTCTGCCAACGCTTCATCCAGTCTCTCAGGAAACACTCAAAGTCTCCCTTGTGCTCTCACTCCTGTGGCTGGTGCGACCACCCTTAGTGATCCTTACTCTTTCCATTTAGCCCTCACCATCTAATCTCAACACAAAAGCCAGAGCAATCTTTGATCTTAGTTCTCACACCGCCTACTCCCCTGCCCTCCTATACTCTTCTTAATCAATTACAAAGGTCTAGAAGATTCTTCAAGATGTTGTGTCCATTTACTCTCAAACCCTCCTTACAATCTCTCCTCCTCACACTCATTCTTACTCTGCCCTTGGATTTTTTAAAACATTCCTGGCATGTTCTGCCTCTGGTTTTGTACTTTTATCTCTATTTCCTACTGTCCAAATGACTCAATCCTTGTCAAAATGCTACCTTCTTCATCTCCCTGATATACTGCTTGAAGCTGTTCTTCAAGACATCCTATGCAGCTATAGACTCCTGGCCTGTCTATCTGATAGGCATTTCTTTCTCCTAGGCTATAAACTACAGGAGGATGGAGAAGCTTGCCTAACATGAGTCTACAGCCTAGACCAGTCTGCAACTCAGAGGATATGGTCTGGAAACAACTGCTGGGTAGAGAATATCGTGACAACTTCTTTGAAGACTCCTGCATGGCCTGGATCCTGGTATTGGATCATCCAAGGAGGTCTATGTACAGCATGAGTGTTTCTGTGTGAGTCCAGTTTCCCTTGCTGATAATTCAACCACTCTAGCCAGCCTGGGGTCAGCATCTTGAGCTGCACACATTGTATCTGAGGGAAAAGATATCCATCCTGTATGCTGGATCCCAGCAATTGGAGAGGCAAGAGCCAAAGAACCATCTACTCCTCTGTGCTCCGGCAAATTCCAAGCCAGGAAATAGCACATGCCTAGGCCTTTAGTCATCCTCTGGGAGCAAAGACATGCACCCACTGAGCATGCTCCCAGATGCCTCCTGTAGGTCTCTGAGGCTTCTAAAGCTAACCTGGACAGTGAAGGGTCCCTGATGTTGCCTGGTCCCAGCATCCCTAGTCCTCAGGTAGCAGACTTCTGAGTAGCTGCCTGCTTCCATGAACCTCCACACCCCTATCTCCCTAATTCAAGCCCTATTTCATCTTATCTCACAGGGTTCTTTGTTCTACATTCCCCTCACCCCCAGGAAAGTGGTGTCCTGAGGCTTTGTTGGGTGTTCTGGGAGCCTCTGAATCTTCTAGGTAAGTAAATGGCTTAATGGCACTGTCTCCTGCCTTCTTCACCTAGAATCAAGGCTAATTAAATACCGGTTGTGTTGTAAAACACTCTCAGGATCGTTCTGATTTTAAGTATTTATCAGGTCCTTTTAGACCTCTGAGTGGCAGTAAAATGAATAAGTTGCCCACAAGAGCCCCATTCTGCAGTTTCTGAACCCAGCCTCAACTCTCTTTTAGAAGGTTTGGTGAGCACTTGGTGAGACTGCAGTGTGTGACTGTCCTGCAGTGCTGAGCTAAGGAGGCTGGAGGGGGGCCCATTGCTCTGTAGGATCTGAGAGAATAGTGTAGGGCAGGCAGGGCCAGCACCGGGCTCTATCGTCTTCCTTGTGGACGTCTCAAAGGAATAAGGGCAGGGCTAAACGGGTTATAAATCAACACTTGTATTGGTGGAGCCTTGATAAATCAGGCTGGGCACAGATGGAGGAGGGCTTGGCCCCCACTAAGGCTAACATATGGACTTGCTCACTGCCAGCCCACATTTCTGGGAGAATATTTAATAGTTTAGAGGAAATGTATTGCTTTAATATGACTTGCCTAGGGAAGCCATTTCAGAGAGATGCAAAATGCTAATCCCTCCCCTGGTTTTTATTGTATGACCGATGTGGCCCCGAGAAGGGATGGGTCCCAGGTGAGCTGTGGGCTATGACTGGGAAGCATCGCATCCATCTGTAGCAGCCAAGCTTAGTGCTTTGAAAGTGGGAGGGGGTACTCTGCACATGCTCCATGCATGCTGCCTGATGTGGGGCTGGGGACTATTCAGTGGGGACTCCTGCTCCACAAGTAAATGGGCGGGTCTGCCTCTGGCTACTGTAGGTCTGAGAAGAGCTCAGGGGGATCTACCCCTCGCCTGGACCATGTCTAATACTCAACCCTATGGAAGTGGGAAGGGACCAGGCAGTAGTAAAGGTTGGGGTAGAAGGTTGAGGTGGTGAGAAGCAGTGACAAAGGGGAGATGTAGGACGGATCAGGGTGTTCTGTTTGAAGTGTCACGCCCCAGCACAGTGCCTGACTCACCATTCTTCATGGTTCCACTTACAATATTCGATTGTTTTTAATAGTAAAGTTGGTATGCAGATCTGTCCTATACCAGCATCTATGAACATGGCTGTTCACTTTCAGTGAGAAATTCAGTAAGTTTTCCAAGGTACCTTGATGGTCAGCTCTGCTGGTAGATTCATATACTTTAGAATCACCTAGGAAGAGAGTCTCTGTTAGGGATTGTCTTGCTCTGGTTGGCCAATAAGCGTGTTTGTCAGGGATTGGGGTATGCCTGTAGGGGATGATCTTGACTGCTTTACTCAATGTGTGAAGACCTGCCTTGAACATAGATGGCACCTTGCTTGTGTTTGGACCCTGGACTATGTTAGAATAGAGAAAGCAAGACTAGTTCTAAGCACTCCTTTCTTCTCTGCTCTTTGGCTGTGAATGTGATATGGATGTGATGAGCTCCTTCAGGTTCCTGCTGCTGTGACTTCCCCCACAGTGATGGACTGTAACCTGGGATAGTAACCGGTTGTTCATTTGTTGTGGTGTTTTATAGTGTAAAACTAAAACAGGAATACAGAAAGGCTTTGGTCTGCGTGTGTGCTGAGAGGAAACTGAGAGCCTTATGCATGCTAGGCACATTCATTACTGAGCTGCAACCCCAGCCCACGGCATATCAATGTAAAGTCAGTTTGGTCAGAGGTTAGCCATGTTTAAGGCAGGCGAGAGTAAGCCAGGTGAGACCCAGCAACCAGAAGGGTTAACTGTACCACTAGCATATTTATGTTAACTTGCAGGAGGCAAGGGGTGAGTCCACTGTGCACCAAGACACATATTGGGTGAGTGACAGAAACATTTGCCATTGTGTATCCAACATGTTTTGTGTGTCTTTCTTACAACAACTACTCTGTTATATGTGGATGGTTTTATCACATGAATTTCATTGAAGCTATCATCTTCTGTTGTTGATGGAACTGTGTGCCTCCAAGACTAAGATACTGTAGTCTCAATCTGGCCTCATGAACTGAGAAGCTACCAGGATTTTGGCCTTTCTGGTGTGCAGATGGTTATTATTGGACTACCCAGACCCTATCAATCAAGTCTGACAACCTCTCTTTTCTGACAAACACTTGTCCTAACAGCTTGGGTCCTCCTCCTTAGCCTTCTCAAATGGACATGAGAAATGTCTCCACTGTACTAGGGCTGTTACCCCCAATAGTCCTCTTCTGTCCTGTTCTTTCAAGAAACTTGAGTTTCTCCATTATGTCATTCAGGACTAACATTCTAGTGGATAAACTCTGTCCTGCAGAGTTGACCTGCTACAGTTGACCCTTCTCCAGTGGCTGGATACAGGGGTTAGGTTATCTGTCTGGGAAGAGAGACAGCTCCAGGATTCCCACCTAACTTTGCCACTTGGAAGAGACTGACCTTCTCCTTGATTGAATGTGCAGAACTGTGGAAGGACCTGCTCAGCTTGCTCTGTCAATCACTGAAGAAGTCCTTACATGGTGTGGCTGCCTTGAGCCCTATACATCTGGGGGCAGGACTGTTTTGACTTGACAAGAGATGCTGGGGAAAGAGATCGATGATGTAACCTGGGATGAGTAGATGAGATGAGGAGAAGGGAGTTCCCACAGGAGCTAAGGAGGAAGAAAGAAGTCTCTGAGAACAAATGAACAGTCCAGAAAGTGAGAGGAGGCCTGTGGATAAAAGGAAGTTCATAGGCTGGGGTTCAAGCAGCCACCACCACCATATCTACCCAGACAAATAGGGTGGAGTCAGAAGGGTCTCACTAAACAGTAGCTGCATGGGTCCTTATGGTGCTGGGTTCTCCTCGATGAAGTAAGCCATTGGCTCCTGGCTCTGGATCTCCAAGAGAAGTACATGCTAGAATCAGAGGCTCCAGCATCACCTTTTAAATTCTTATATCTTGATCTAAAAACAAAGGGCTGGGAGAGGCCCCCAACAACCACTTCTGTGTCTATTCTGGGCTATCCTGCAGTCAGGAACTGTAGCTCCTGACAGTAGTGACCACATTAGGCACCTCCAAGACTGCCCAGCAGCAACAGCAGTGTGCTGGGGTGGCTAGACTGGGTCTGAGGATACTTGGAGGACCATTTCAGATGTCATGACAAGGCCCTTCTTGGAGCTTGTCTGCTCCCTGCTGGGGCTCTGGTTAGAAACACCCTGAGGAGGCATATGGGATGGGAGTGTCAATCTGACCCTACAAGCTGCAGTGTTGCCCTAAAACACTGTCAATTCTTCTGACATAAACACAATCTGTTCTGCAGAATCGTTGCCACAAACAACACTACTTCCCAAATGGAGTCCACACATGATCTGGTGTCCATGTCTTGCCTTAGCTCATTTTTGAGGATATCCCAAAACAGAGGGCAGAGAAAGGCCTGCAGGGTGGACTCAGTGCTAGCCATGTGCCTGTTGTCTGACTCTGTCCTGCATGCTTTCTGTCATAATCCATACACAGAGCTGCTCTAGCCTTTCTCCCCTGGAATTGATAATGATACACATGACCCTGCAGACATGGGAGCTCAGGGATGCAGTTCCTTTAGTCCATGTGTATGGAACCCAAGGTCATAAAAGCCAAGTCCCTTCCGTGTACCCTCAGTGAAGAAGAGAAGCTCAGAGAGGTCAAGCCCAGGCCTGGAGATTGGACAGGGAGAAACTCCATAAGAAGACAAAGGCAGAGGTCATCGTTCCTATGATTGCGCCCATGAATCCCTTAAGGTGAGTCAAAGGATCGCCCGGTTAGGGTGTTGACTTCCTGGATGTGCTTTCAGATTTTTAGAAGGTGAGCGCAGAAGCCCTGGGAGCATGCTTTTGGCTTCTTGCTACGCTGCCTGCACTATCCATTTTCTTCATTAAGCCTTAGCCTATTAATAACCAGCCATTTGTCTTAATTCAATAAAAAGATGATTGATCGTATTTGTGAGGGTTTCATCGAGCCCTGGAAGGTGATGGATGGCCTGCAGCCAGGAAGCCCGAGAGAAACTGTGTCATTGGCTTGCTGCACAAGATGCTGGCAGTCTGTTTCACCCACATCCGTAAGAACCGAATGCCAGGCGGCATTCTCACAGGCCTGTAGGCGCTGAGCTCTCAGCTCCAGGGGTAGAGGCTAAACTCAGTTCCATCTGCATGGAAGGAAACTCTGGTTTATTTCCCTGCACTCCACTAAAGAGATATCCTAAGTCCAACTCGGGAGAGCTGGCCAACTACTGTGGGGAGGGTATCCTTCCTGCTCCGAGAACTGAGTGCGTGATAGACAGTGCTGGAAGTGAAGTGGCAGAACATCCTCTCCAGCTTCCCCTGGTCCCCCATGTGTGTCATGCCGAGAGAGAGGACATTAGGCAATCGCCTCCTTTGAAACAGCACTGAGGCTGCATTATTGGGCCCCTTATCTGAGGCAATATCTCAAAACCCTGGAAAAGAGTTCTGATCAATAGACTGTGAGGATGGCAAGAGCCTGTTAGAGGGAAAGAAACACATTATTAGGAAGATTAAAGGATAATAAGGTTTGCTAGGGAGGCGAGGGTGGACGGACTGCTCTGGAGCCCTTCTGGGCGATGTGTGGAAGGTTGGGCGGCTTCTCTTCCTCTGACTGGATCATGTGGTTAAGTGGGCTCTCTTTTATGTGCCTCCCCTCCCCTTTTTGTCTCCGTGGATGAAATCAAGAGTACTCGTCACATGTGTGCAAGCTTCGAAAACCCGCACAGCAACTGATCCACTCTGTCTTTGGGCCACGGGTGTCTGGGGGACACTTCCTGCTGCCTGGAGCTCCATGTTGAAGACACATGGGTGAGCCACTCACCTGGAGAGTGTCACCTAACATGCTCCAGAGTAGAGAACATAGAGCATCTGGCCAGGCACTCCCTCTTGGCTCCCCTGTTGAGTGGGAAACCAGACTTGTCCAGTGGAGCTGTGAGATCCCAGAACCAGCCAGCAGTCAAGTCTTTGCTTTAGCAGAAGCAGAGGGCAAAATGTATAAGCAGGCCAGGCTGCTCAAGGGCTCATCACGAACTTGGGGTTCTGGTTCTGGTAGAAGCTTCTAAATACTGGAGTCTCCCTAAGTCGCCTCTGCACTGTCTTCTCAATGGGGCTCTCTGGAGGTCAGAAACTAAGTGGTGATTGCTGCTGCTCAGGAGGAAAGAAAGCCTCAGAGTCCCAGCAGGTATCTGCAAATGAGGAGAGGACACATCCTGAGATCGTACTGGGAAATGGAGTTATGGAGAGAGAGGAGAATTCCAAGCCATTAGATAGGTCTTGGTTAGACCAGTGGAATAGTACCCTGCCTGGAGGTGACAGATACCTGCAGCCTCTAGACCAGTGACTCCCAACCCTCCTAATGCTTTGACCTTTTAATACATGTTCCTCATGCTGTGATGCCCTCCTCAACCATAAAATTATTTCACTGCTACTTCATGACTGGAATTTTGCTACTGTTATGAATCACAATGTAAATATCTGTGTTTTCCGTTGGTCTTAGGTGACCCTTGTGAGAGGGTCATTTGACACTCCCACTAAAGGGTCACAACCCATAGATTGAAAACCACTGACTTAGACCCTGAACCCTTCCCCTAAATTGCTTATTGAAAGGGAAGGTCAAATGGTGTTGGCTGCCTAGCTTATCCACAGAGGGAGGTTTGTACTTGTGAAAGGCCTCTTGCCTAAAAGGCTCCAAAGTAGGAACTGAGCTGTACGAGCCAATAGGTCGCCTTGTCCATGGTGTCTTAGAACAGAGGCAGACTGGAGCTCTGTGGAAGGACTGAGCAGTCAGCAGGACAGTGGCTTCCCAACCGTGCTTAACTTAGTTCCTCCCAGTGCGGTGAATTTGTCGGCAGATGTGATGGAGTGAGGCCTGGGACAGGCGGGGTCTCTGTATTTGTAGTGTCTAAGTAGGTCAGAGGGCGGAGAGATGGTACCCAGAAGGCCCTGAAGATGGATAAAGGGTATCATGCAAGGAACATGAGCACCTCTAGACTCCTGGAAGCACAAGAAACTATGTTCTCAGCTCCTAGAACACCTAGGAGGACATACAGTCATTCTGGAGACAACTTGATTTAAGACAACTTTGGGCCTAGGCAACTGAAACATAGTTACTTTCCTTTGTGGGTTTTCACCTATGTGTACTGCTCACCCCAGCCTCTGTAGAAAATTGAGATGGACTGTTAAACCTGGATCCATGTCTGGCTCTGACCTTCAGGTAGGAGTGGGTTCCTGCTTGTTATATGGGAAGAGGAGAAGCCATGCTGGTCCTGCAGAGAAGGGAAAACTAGGGACTTTGCGCTGACAAGTGCTTCTTAAAATAAGGGTGTACGATGGGGCCTAATACTGCTCAGAGCTAAGCTAAGACACTTAGGTCCTCGGAGTACCAGAAAGCTTTATGGGGTCTCTCTCCTCCCTTAGCCCTGTTATAGACATAGGCTCCAGGTTGGGTTCAGAGATTGGGAGTAGCTTATCCAGGCCACTGGATAGGCAATGGAGAGCCAGAGCCCAGAGATTTCAATTCTGGAGATTTCTCTAGGCACAAGCGAAGGACCAAAGGACCAAGCATCCCAGGAGAGAGACTGGACAGGAAAGTAAGGTCGAAGGCCCCTCAAGACTAGGGATTCTGAATCACACACCAGAGAGGAAGTCCTTTGTAGAAAGATTCATGTAATCCCTTGGGACCCCCAGGGACACGAGCACCATCACCTAAATGCCTAGGATAGAATGATGTCTGAACATGAGAAGCAGATTTCCAAGCGAGCCAGGCAAGCATAGGGAATAGTTTACTAACCTGGGACTCCACTTAGTCTGGGCTACGCCATTCTAATAATGCACTTGGCAGCCTGAGATCTTTAACTGCATGCACTATGCACCAAACAGTGTACCCAGCAACCCTGAGATGCACATGTATTCCACTCTGAACCACCCAAATACGCCAATAATATCTGCTCCTTCCTGTAGTCTCCATAGAAGAAGCTTCCAGGCAAAAACCTGGACCCTGTGAGTATTTTCACTCATGGCCTCCTGTCACTCTTGACAGCATATTTGACATGTGCTACTGCTTTGAATAAAGTTACCTGGGTTATTAGAAGGTGTATATTTATTTCATTTTCTCAGGTCTGATACCAAGAATCTGGAAACCCTACCACCAGTAAAATAAGGGCGATAGGGACGTCCCCACAGACACTGAAACTCCACAGCAGTAAGGGGTCCTGGCCCATATCAGTGGCAGGTGGTGGATTTAGGGAAAGATGTCTGTCCTGTGAGACCAGAACCTACCCTGTGGCCAGTACCAGCCACCTGGGGAAATGAGAGAAAGGACAAACCTGGCCGCAGGCTCGCAGGCCTTCTCCCTGCCTGTTGCTAGCCGATCTTCTTCCCGCTTCTACTAGAAGCACCAGGCACGGAATTTATATGTCACGCAGGGCCCACCACACTCCCAGTCCATTCCAAGAGAAGCCTCTTTGAAGGCAAAATAGATTCCAGAATGATCGCTCACTAAGAGACATTCATCAGTGAGATGTCCTCCATAAAACTGAAATATCATAAAATCGTACACACGTGGGCCTGGAGCTGGGCAGGAACCATATTTCAGAGGAGAACATGGGCTGTGCAGAACACTGGCAACGGTGGTTGATAAATTAGACCCTGGTTTACACTCTTACTAGCTTGTTGGAGAGAGTGAAATGGCCTTTCCATCAGCATCCTGACTCCCAGAAAAACAGGGACAGTAGCCTCATCAGCCATCAGTCACAGGCAAGGGCGGCTGGCTCCGAGAAATTTCTGGGTGCCTTGGGAGGGCCCAGCTTTGCTCGGAGTGGGAGTGTGGAGGAAAAACTGACATGGGGAGTTCTGCAATCCTGCAAGTGGATTGGTTTGGTGAACACCTCGCTCTACTGCCTCTCAGTCACAGTGGTAGTGCCCTCCACATCTACCTTTGATGTAGAAATGGCCACAGGCCCATGAGTGATTGTAGACAGGTGACTTGTGACGACCTCTTTGCCCACCCCACCCCCACCAGGACTTCACAATAACCCACTGGCCTGTAGTATTCCTATCGGAACTCATTCTTGGTCAGGTGGCAACTCTAAGCCACACTAATCTGTTGTCTGGGCCCAGATGCCTGTCCCCTTTCTGAATGTAAGCAAGGTCCCTACCTCTGTTATTCTGGGCTTCATGGAAATTCAAACCCCTCTTCAGACAGTAGTTTTAATGACGGTAAGGGACAATTTCTTCCATGAAGGAACAAAGAGCACATTGGTGGACGATGTCTGCTAGCATTTTGGGAGTGACTTCTGCCTGCTCTCCTCAGGTCTTTCTACAGAGGCCTTCTGAGTGGCACCCGCTTTAGAGACAGCTTCACTGATGCCTAAGCTCAGCCCTCACCAGGCAGCCAATTGGAGGGAAGGTCCTGGCTGTGAACCTGGCTTGAGAATACAGCCTCCCGTTCACCTGTACTTTCCTGCTGCTGCCTGAGGTGGGACACTTGCCAGTCCCCAGCTGGGTGAGGAGGCCGTGGGAAGCTCCAGGATGTGAAAACTCATGTTACACTACTAGGTCACTGTACACAAAACCATCCATTCCGAGTTGCTTCCTCTTTGCTTCTGAGCAACTTGATGTCAGTCATGTATTGATAGGTGATTGATTACATTAGGACTCGATAAATAACTGCAGGCCCAGGCTGAGAGTCTTGCTGCTACAGAGCTGAAGGGACTACTCACCTGTCCACTCTGCCTGTCTCTGGACTTGCTCTGCACAGGAAATAAAAACAGATCAAATCGGTTCTGGCTGAGCCCCAACTCCTGGAGCAGAGCCTTTTCCAGCCAGGGACCAGCATTGTGTGGGATGTATGCTTCTTCGCCGTCCGTGCAGCCCTCACTGTGGTTTGATTCCTCCCTGCCAGCTCCTGTTCTGCCAGATGCCCTTCCTTGCCAACCCCCCATGGCTTCCTGGCATCTACCTTGTACCTTTGTACAGGAGCTGGGAGCCAGCAAATGGGCACCGCATGACTCCTCCTGAGGCAGCTTCAATGGAGAGGGTGCGGCTCTAGCATATCTTTCAGTCCCCATTTCAGACAACTCTGCAGGATGTCACACCCTGCTGTCTACCCAGCAAGCATCCCATCCTTCTGTCCTGGGGTCCTCTGTGGTTATCAATTTAGGCCTGTTTGACTACACTCCTCTCCACATCCACAAGGTCAGCCCGACACTTACGACTCAAGTACCTGGTATCACATGCTCCCCTCATGGTAGTACTCCAAGCTCTTCAGGCTCTAAGTAGAACCTAGAAACCTGGCAGGTGTCATCGGAGGAACTGGGTTGGCTGATCCTGAAGAGGACAGATAATGGGATTGTATCCCCAGCTGGATTGTGAGTAGGCTGAGCTCTGGGGACAGTATTTGGTAGAGGCCACAGTCTGTCCCACCTCTCCACATTTCCAGCTCAGCACCCCATGTTGTCTGAGCACGCATTCTCTCCCTCTTTCTCTGACTCAGCCATGCCTGTCCATGGACCACTGTAAGCCATCCAAGTCTGTCCCAACCTCTGTTCATTTCCATGCAGAACATCGTTCTGAAGTCAATTTTAGCCTTCTGTAGATTAGCACCCAAGCCTTGAGTCTGCCAACCACTCCACCTCTCACCAGGGTGACCCCCTGTCTCCCAGTCTTGAGCCCTGAAATGAGAGAAGGAGGTTTTCAGTATATATAGAGAAAATGACTTCACTTATTTAGACTGGGGTTTCTCCCAGCACCACATTCGCTCCATTGGCCATTGAGAGACAAGAAGACTGAGAACACAGAGAGATAACGGAGGAACTTAGCTTCTTAATATGCTGGTGAGGATATTCAGGGTCTCACACTACTGTCTGTCCTCTTACTAGCAAAGATGGAACCCTATCCAGAGTCCCCACCCCACCACTGCCCTGACTGAGATGGGAAGATGGCCTTCATTTCTCCATCAAACAGTGCCTGAAGCCTGATCTACATCTGAACTCTTCCCAGCACCAGTTTCCCCTTGGTCCTTGATGGTCATGTCTTCTCTTACTTGATGTCAACCAGGAGACTTGGAGGACTGTTCCCTGCCCCCTCTTGAATGCCTCTCAGCATCTCTTGTCTAGCTATGTCAGGATCAGGGAATGACTGACATGGGTACACAGGGCTGTCTGCCTCCTGTCAGGACTGATCTGGAAATGCTGGGGTATAGCCTTGAAGAATAATGGCCATGCGTGGGTATTCCTTGGGGAGTCTGCTGTAGAAACTGGCTCATCTTGGAGCCCCCCTTTGTAGATTTTTTTTTTCAGAATCAGAGGTTCGCCAGCAGGACTCTTTTTGGTCTGAGACAGTGACGTGAGTTGTGCATTTGGTTTTTGGCAAAGGGATGCGCTGATTTTGCAGCCCCAATTATCATAGTATGAACACGGAGTTCTGAAATATATATATAGAGAGAGAAGAGCTGCCAAATGTGGGGAGTAACTTCATTCCCCGACATTTATGCAGGCCTGGGTGCCAGGTATGGAGCCCACAAATCAAAGAGCTGAGCATGGCTCCTGCAAGGTGGGGAGGGAGGCGCCATCTGCACACTGGAGTCAGGACCGTGCAGGGATAGAGATGAGCTTGCTCTTCTCATAGAAGCAGGATGGGCCTCCAGATGATCTCCAGTGGCACAGCCTTGGAGGAGTGGACCTGAGGGATGTCAGGGCCAACCTGGCAGCCCCATAGGCTGGTAGATATATGGAATGTGTGTGTGTGTGTGTGTGTGTGTGTGTGTGTGTGTGTGCACGCACAAATGTGTGCCTTTGTAAATGCATGAATATGTATATGTAAGTTAGTGTGAACCTTTGTAAATGCATGGATATGTGTATGTAAGTATGAGTCTTTGTAAATGTGTGTGTGTGTGTGTTTGTGTGTGTGTGTGTGTGATATGAGGGCATTTGTGAGTGAATGTATGTACAAGTAAGTGCAAGGCACTGAGTGTGAACACCTGTGATCCTCTGTGTCCTTGCTGAAGACATGGGTACTTTCGTGTGATTTTGTGGGCTTGCCTGTAGGTGACATGTGCTCAGGGCGTGGTACAGGCGTGGTAGGGACCCTAGGAGAAAGCACTTGAGAGTACTGTTGCATGTTCAGTGGAAGGAGGTTAAGGCCAAGTCAGGCCCTCTTGCATACGCGCTCAGGATTGTGTGTGCATACTTCCTATGGAAGCAGAGCGAAGACAGGCATCCTCACCAGGATACACCATAGCCAGGATTCCAGGACTTCCCAGACTGGCAGAGTTCACCCTGTGAAGTTGAGGCATGTTCAGGCTATCCTTTCTCTCTTGGCAAGCAAAAACCCTTCTATAACCCAATCTCCAGCCACATGGGCCCACCTGTGCCCAAACCAAGACTGGCCAGCTCTTTCCCATCCATCCCCATACTTAGTCTGGGTTCAACTGACATCTGTACCCTACCTTCAAGGTCGGTCTTCTCCAAGAACCTTCTCCATTAGTCCGGCAGGCCTCCTAGATTCCAGGAATGGGGTCTACATCCTGTTGGGAGCTCCTGGTCTTTCAAGAGCTAGGATATTTGCTTGCACAGTTGGTTTGCTCCACTCTTTAGAACAAAGGGTCAGCCCGAGATGCCTACGTCTCAGCATGTTACACAGAGCACTGTTTGCTGCAATGTAAGGACACACATGGGGACAGACCTAACGCCTCTTACTTCCTTGAGTTGGTGAGGCCTTGGATCTTAAGGTCTCTTGGATCTTAAAGTCTTTGCCATCATGGACAAGAAAGGCCTCTCCCTGGATGGCTGAGCTGGCTACCAAGGGACTTAACAAGCCTACTGTCACCACTTCTGCTGTCCTATCTCAGAGTCCTCTCACTGATTTTGCTGTAGCATTTTCTTGCCCTTTCTTCTAGTGTCTCCAAGTCATTCCTGGAAGGTGTATAGAGCACCCGTCTATGGTTGTGTTGTGGCTGGACTTCAATTTCAGGATTTCCACCAGCCCTCACCTCCTTCTCTGTAGCCCACGGTGCCTAGGTCTTCCTTGCAAGCCATGGTGGTCAGTTGCTCAGGTGGTGTCTAAGAAACCATCAAAAGCCACCATGTGTTCCAGGAAGTCAGAGTGGCCCATGGGATTTGATCTACCTGACCTCAAGGTAGTCAGGGCTTGAACAGGGACAGACCTGTGGAACTAGGTAACACCTCTCTTGCTAAGTGATAGGTAGGTAGACCTGGGCTGTCTGCAAGACAGTTGTGGGACAAGGTCACTTGTCAAGACACTTAAGACACAGGTGCACAAGCTGAACTTCAAGAAGACTATTGGGAAAACTGGAGAGGATGAGTAGAGAGCATAGCTAGGGGAGAAAAACCTGGGGTGGGAGCAAAAGTGTGGGTTTAGATGAGAGATTAGAATACAGATAACTGATCTCCATAGGCTCATTCTCATTTCTACCCATGTCTATACCCATGGCCTTATCACACTAAAGCCACACCCATCTCCCAGCCATATTCCCATCTGCATCCTCATCCTCATTAGTGTCTTTGTCCACACCCACATCCCCATCCATATCTACATCTGCATCCTCATCCTCATTAACATCCCTGTCCATACCCACATCCCTGTCCTTATCCACATCTGTATCCTCATCCTCATTAACATCTATGTCCACACCCACATCCCCATTCATATTCATATCTGCATCCATAGCTTTATCTACACTTTCAGCTACATTCTTGTCTTCACTGGTATCTGTGTTTATATCTATGTCTGACCCAAATCCTTAGCTGCTATGCCCACAGTTACATCCACATCTGTATCTTAATTGGTATCTGTGTTTATATCTAAGCCTGTATCCGTAGCCTTATCCACACTCATAGTCACATTCCTACCAACATATGCATTTATACCATTATTCATATCCACATATATGTTCATCACATCCATATCCACATATGAATCTATATACATATCCTCATTCACATTAATGACCACATCCTAATCAATACCCACATCTATGTTCATATCCATATCCACATCCTTGTCTGCATCCACTGCCATATCTACTTTGGCCATTGACATCAACTTCCTCTGGAATGTGACATATATTCTCAGGTACAATGAGCTATATGTGTGTAAGGCATGTATGATGTCACTTTAGTCACTTTTATATTGCTATGACAATGCACTGTGGCCATAAGCAACCTTATGGAAGAAAGTGTATTTTGGCTTTCAGTTCTAAGAGTCCCTCACAGTGGGGAGGCATGGCAGGTGGTAGGAATTGGAGCCAGGCTAGAGAGCTAAGAGTTCACATCCTCAATGGATGCCATGAAGCAAAGAGAATAACCTGAAAGTGACGTGAAGCTTTAAACGCTTCAAGTCTGCCCACAGTGAAGTACTTCTTACAACAAGGCTCCCCCTCCCCAAAACATCTGCAAACAGGGCTACCAACTGGAGACCAAGTATTTAAATGCCTTCATCTTTGGGGGAAGCTTCTTAGTCAAAGCACCACAGACAGTAGTATAAATTGTCAACTTGACAGAATCTAGAATCATCTGGGAGGCGCACTGCTGGCATGTCTGTGGGGGATTATCTTGATGGTATTAGTGGAGGTTCAGAGACCTGTCCACTGTGGGTGGTGCCATTCCCTAGCTGACGTCTTGGACTGGATAATGGAGAAGGGAAGCTAAGCACTAGCATACATACATTTATTACTGTTTTCTGACTGCAGAGATAATGTGGCCAGATGCTTTAAGCTCTTGTTGGCTTGATGCCCCAACACACACTCTGTGACCTCCTGTACCTTGAATTGTGGACTGAAATAACCCCTTTCTTCTTTAATCTGCTTTTGTCAGGGTACTTTATTGCACCAACAGTCAACAAAACTAAGGCAGACTAGAAGTCTTGATGTGGTAGATGTGTGTAGGTATTTAAGGAAGAGCTTGGACTCCTCAACTGTAGGATGGCAGCATGTCCCATATGGGACAGATGGAGGAGGGGAACAAGGCTTCTGAGAGATGCTAGCTTCTCCAACAAGACATAAGTGAACCAGTGATCCTGAGAAGGCCTGGTCTAGAAGAAGGTTATAAAGGTGATTGTTTGAGGAGGATGTATAAATGGTCTATGGCTAGTTTTGGATAGCATCAAGGCACTGAAGGGTTTGGGCCAAGAAAGATGATGACTACTGTAGGGCTTATTTGGGGAGAAGAGGTATCTGGTGGTGATACTAGTGAGAGGAGAGATCGTTCAGGGACCAATGGCAGAATGAGAGTCAGGAAACCACTTGGCAAGGAAAGGAAGGCCTCAAAAAGAACCTAAACTCAGGAGGACACCCTGGAGAGGGAGGGGTCGCACTCTAGAGAGGGAGGGGTAGAGCCCTGGAGAGGGAGGGGTGGGGCCTTGGAGAGGGAGGGGTGGCACTCTGGAGAGGAAGGGGCGGAGCCCTATTGGCTAACCCGTAAAGGAGAAGACTTCTCAGGAGCCATTTTGAAAGAAAAAGAGCAAGCTCAATTTTGAGTATTTTGTATTTCTTGCTTAGGGGAAAAGAAGCTGTAAAAACCGCAGGCAGGTATGAACCATGTCTTGGTAATTTCCAGAGATTGCCTATAATATGATAGGCACATAAAAGATTCTAAAAGTGACTACTTTACATACACAAGGTTGGCCGCTCTCAGAGCTTGATCGCGGGAGGGGCCGTTCACTGCAGCTCCCAGCAGCTGGAGAGGGGCGTATGGGGAGAACAAAGATGCTGGCTCATTGGGAACTAGGCTTTGTATATGGCCAGCCTGCAGCTGCAGGACAAGGCCTTGGACCTCCTGCTCCCTTTGCCGCAGGCTCTTTCTGTGTCCATCCTTCTGTGGACGGTAGCCCAAGTGTGACAGTCTACTCAGTGCTCACTATTGCCAACCCCTGCACCCCCATTCCAATGTATAACTCCAGATAGACATCATAAACCTGGGGAGATGGTTCAGGTGATAAACAGCTTCTTGCACAAGCATGGGAGCTGAGTTTGAGTTGCCAGCATCCAATGTGAATGCTAGGTGTGCAGCAGCCAGTCCTGCCTGGGCTTTCAGCCTCAAAAGGCAGAGACAAACAGTCCTGAAAGCAGGCTAGCTAGAGAGACCCTGCCTTAATGTCTAACACTAAGAGCTGTTGAGGAAGATACCCATGTCACCCTTCAGCCTCCCCATGTGCGTCTAGGCATGTTCATGCATGCCTATGCACACACAAGGGGTAGCACTCAGGCACCTGCAAAATTAATAAAAATAAACAAAAAGGAAAGAAAGAAATCATGAGGTCTTAGGGTTTCTATTCCTGCACAAACATCATGACCTAGAAGCCAGCTGGGAAGGAAAGGGTTTATTCAGCTTACACTTCCACATTGCTGTTCATCACTAAAGGAAGTCAGGACTGGAACTTACACAGGGCAGGAACTTGGAGGCAGGAGCTTATGAAGAGGCCATGGAGAGGTGCTGCTTACTGGCTTGCTTCCCCTGGCTTGCTCAGCTTGCTTTCTTATAGAACCCAGGACCACCAGCCCAGGGATGGCACCACCCACAATGCCCCCCCCTTGATTACTAACTGAGAACATGCCTTACAGTTGGATCTCATGGAGGCACTTCCTTAAGGGAGGCTCCTTTCTCTGTGATTACTCCAGCTTGTGTCAAGTTGATACACAAAACCAGCCAGTACACATGATTTCATCAAAATGAGGTTAGTTGGGGCCTGAGCTTAAGCAATTCTCTGAGAAAGCAAAGAGGAGTGTGTGCATGCTTGGAGGGGGCTCTCTTCCACTCCACAGGGGCTTAACAGCTCAGCCCTAGGCATAAGGAGGAGCTGGGAGCTTTAAAAGGAGCAGATGTATAAATGGGACTGTCTAGGACGTGTGTCTTAGGGAAACTGATTTCTCAAAGGCAAAACACATGACTGGGAAATCAAACTTTTCCAATTCTGTGTCAAAAGGACACTGGCCTGCTCCCTGGAGCTCCAAGTTACAGGAAGAAGGATATTCGAGCAGACGGGGAGACAGCTACTTAATCACCCCTGGTCGTAGGATGACCCCCAGACAGCTGGGCTCCACTGAGATGAGGCAAAGGGATGTTCTTGGGCTTAGTCTCTGAGCAATTTTTAGCAGAATTGGGGGATGGGAAGTCTGGTGTTGTCTGGGAGTGTCTAGGTAAGGCAGAACAGTGGCTTCAAAGATCACAGGGAACAAGCGAATCCTTTAGATTACCATGGGACATGTAAGAAGCTGTCCCTGTCTTCTTGTCCTGGAAGGTGAGGGAGATGAGCAAAGCTTAGATTTGGATGTAGTAGAAGCCCCCCAATCCCAACTCTACACTGAAGCCTGTGGGGTCGCTGAAATCCTATATTACTCAGCTGTTTGTGGGTCTGTGGGGGCCCAGCAAGGAACATGGCTCTTTGTGCAGAGCTGGTCATGTGACCACCTCAGTATGCATGTGGGATGTGAGTGTCCTGAGGCATTTGGAAAAATAAGAGCATGGATAAAATCCTCTCATACCCCATGAGAGAGAGAGAGAGAGAGACCCCAGCTGACCTCATGTGTAGTCAACTAGATCCATAGGAATCTAAAATATCCCAGATAAATCAAGGAAACCAAGCAGAGTCCGCTATTCTCTCTTCTATTGTTGATGACCCATTTCATTCTTTTTTAAATCTACTCATTCACTGTAGGCATGTCTTCAGACCCTACCCATGTGTCTTAGATGGTCTTCCTATTGCTTTGAGTAGCCGCCTGACCAAGGTAACATAGAAGAAAGCGTTTGATTGGGCTTATGGTTCTAGAGGGTTAGAGTCAGCACGGTAGAGCAAAGGCTTGGTGGCAGGAACAGGTGAGAGC